>NC_064409.1:71492893-71792893 GCF_023375975.1 Astyanax mexicanus | reverse complement strand
AGTACATGGAACGGATAAACTATGATTCTTTTTCTGTAAATATATATATATATATATATTTACACACCAGTAAACATACATTCAATACTATAATACATACACATAGGCCTGTCACAATAATTACATTATCGACTCTTCATACAATATATTGGCATAACCTCAATTATTTTATAACATAAATGTAAATGAGCGTGTATGTCAACTATAAAACACTGCTTTTTTTTATTTTTTATATATAAGGTATAGGCCTGTCACGATAATTACATTATAGACTTATATATGTGCAATATGCAGATTTTTACTTAGTAATTAGGTCTCATTATGTTTTTCTTAGCGAGAAGAGCACTTTAATATGAATTTATGACTTTTTATGACTTTAAAAACAGCAAAGGTTATTTGTAAAATGTTTTATTGCAATTCAATTATCTGAATATTCCTAAGAATTTAAAATAGTACTCTTTAAAACTATGCAATTGTATTATTATGCTTTTTAAATAACAAATCAGTGTCATAAAATGGTCTTAAAATGACATTAATATCATTTATCGCAATTAGTTTTTGGACGATATATCGTCTACACAAAAATAGTTTTTGCAACAAACCTACATACACATAATGACCTACAGTGACACTATAACTACTGGAGGTTAACAATAGATCTTTCCGCCCTTTTCGAAATATTATATTTCACAAACCATAAAAAGCATCTTTTCATTTGCTAATAGTTTTAAGTAGTCTTATAAAGCTTGGCTGTAGACCATTATAGAATCAAAATGTCTGGAAAAGGTACTAAAGCCATTTGTTCGTTAACATAATATTAGGCTCATATAACTGCTTAAGAGACTGTTGAGGCCGCCATAAGGATCTTCTTTAGTATTAACTTTAAATTAAAACCAGAATCATCACCTAATAACACAAGTGCTGGATATAATCACAGTCTGATAACCCCCCCCCACCCCCCCACCCCCCCCCCAAAAAAAAGGTAACAAGCAATGAAAGAACACATTTATTAAAAAGAGATTATCAGCAATGAGTTTCATCTGAAAAGCAGGAAGAGGATAGACCATGATTCTTAAAAACAGGCTTGTTTCAAAAGTTCAAAACTGTTACATGGCACTATTGGCATGACATGCCATGCCCACTAGCAAAGCTGCAATGCTGTAAACTGGGTTTGCTAAAGCATATAGTGGTGTTCATACTGGAAAGCAGCTCATCATCTGCAGACTCTGATTGTTACGAGAATGCTGGTTACTATATGAACCAGACCTCATGATCACAGGGTTTCTTATGCTAGTGTCTCTCATTCTGTTGGAACAAAGCAAACCCAGGGGATGTGAGGAGTTGCTAGGCTAAAAAACCAACCCAGCTATTCAGCTGCAATCACTTTACCTAACCGCACACCACACTGAAAGGACAAAGAGAGGAAAGCTAAGCTAAGCGAATATATACAAATATAATTAGACGCTATTTTCTGCTGCCACTGTAAGCCTTTGCTTGGTGTAAACCAGCCAATCAGTGCTGAGCTCAACTTTTAAGCCCTTGTTAAGAAGAAAATTAGTTTGTTTTTAATTCTGAGGTGAAATAACTGTGTTGTAAAGTGGGTTGTTGAACAACTGAGCATTTGCCACCCTATCTATACTCATGCTGTTAATACATCAGACAACCACTTAAAACAGGGTCCTAAATTGAAAGGAGAAGACTATGCACAATAATGGCTCAATACTGCACAAATGGTGGGATATTATTTGTAAGCAGATGCCATGTTGAGCACTACTTTAGTATGGACTTAAATTTTTAATGTACCCAATTGTCTAATTTGTCCTCTCTTTATATACATATGCTAGTAGTTAAAAGGAAATGTAAAGCCTCCAATTTAATGTAGTACAAAGGATTACTTGTATAATTTTTAGCGACTTTAGGTTGACGATCATGTTTTTTAAAAAAAGATTACGGTAAGAAACACTGAGGCTTTTTTCAGAGATGCAGTTGTATACACTGAAATTATTATACCCATGTAAATCCCTCACCCTGTGCTCTGACCCTGACTTTCTAAATAAAAAATAAAAAAATAATTCTACTGTACAAGTGTAATGATAAATGTACTTAAATTAAAAATGAAAATGACCTTAATTGAAAACACCAGTTGACATTTTTATTGGACTGACATACATTTCACAACGAATGAACTATTTGTGGAGTTTGAGATTAGGAGAGTTTCTGTTATACTTGTAACAGAAATCTGATTGTGTTGTTTGAAAATGCTGTTTTTCCAGTATAGTAGCAGCTGCAGGCAACATGAGGATGTTTAGTTTGTTTCTTACTGTACATTTTACAAATACAGACTTAAAGTTTCCTCTGAAATCTCATGAACTCTTCTGCTGACATCATAGTGTGAAGATCTCTGTTTTTTTTATGACTTTCTGTCTGTATGATTTTCAGGCATAAATCACTATACAATGATGCAGTTGACTAACTGTGTAGGTGGTCAATATGTAAACCTTTAAAGGAAAACTCCGGTGTAAAATTGACTTTGGGTGTAGTAAAACATGATAAAAAAGTACTTACTTTTGTTGAATAGCACACCTCTGCTGTCCTACAGCTTCTCTCTTTATAACGAGCACTCTTCACAACGGCCGTATCGGGGCATAATTTGCCCGGATAAATCGTTTTTTACATTGTTATCCAGGCTCCCAAGTAGCTCCACACGTCCTTGGTAGAATCCGGAGAGCCCTGACATTTAAAACAAGACATTAATAACTTTAAGAAGTGCTCTAGAACCTTCATAAAAACCAATGTTTACATGCTGTAACGCTATCTTCAGCTCTGGGTGCCGCCATCACTGTACTGATAATGCAGAGTCTATTTATACATATCTATGTTATTATCAGTACAGTGTTGGCGGCAAAATATGCCGCGATGCAGCTGTTATACAAAGTGCTGGGCAAAAAGCACAAAATGACTGTATCTCAGGAAGCTGTAGGAGAGTGGAGGTGGGCTACTCAAAAAAGGTAAGTACTTTTTAATACGTTTTACTACACCAAAAGTCCATTTTTACAGTTCTCTTTTAAATAACCACAGATTATCACACTTTACTCAGCTGTCACTATACATTAAGACACATGTTTATTAAACATGTTTAGTGTGGTCAGTATGTTTTTATATCCATGTTGAACGATTTGTTTTCAGTAATTTAAAACCTGATGTCTGGGAGAGCTGCTAGTTCGCCGTGTAATAGATGGCTGTGTTGGTTGGATTTTTTTATTTGCATGTGATTTGATAGCTGTGGTTCTGCAAAGCAATTAAACTGAATAAGCCCTGTGTAATGTTTATGATTTAACTGCCCTGTTAACGCATATTTATTAATTCAGTGCTAAATCATGTTCAGCCTGTTGAATGTGAAAAAAACATTGAAATTAACCCTTAAATATAGGTATTTTGTGTGGGTGATCTCCTTAGTTTACACTGTGTGAAACCATTTATGGTCGAGTACAAACTAGTGAAGTATTGCTGTTCAGGATCTTTAGGTGTCCAAGAAAAACAAGCCCCCATCCTTAATGCTCTCAAAGCAGTTTAAATCAGTGGAAGCATGCTTAATGATCCTAAATGCTTTGGTAGAATTAAGCATGGGGAGAGGGGGGTGGGAGTGTCTTGATCTCTGTGTGTGAAATGTGTAGTAAATGACAAATATCCTAGTGTTGTTTTTACCCTATTTTGTGAATAAGGCACATGTTCTTAAGATTATTTTTTTTGTAATGTGCCACACATTTTGACAAACAGATTTATTGGCCTAAAAATAACTGAATAGACTGAATAATTTATACAAAACAGTGACTAATTTATCAGTTTGCAGTAAGACACATTGCAGTGTTTCCTCTAACATTAGGATTTTTCAGCTGCGGTTGCAGGCGCACACTCTGCCCTTCATCCGTTCTAGGCGATGCTGCAGGAGTAAGGAAGAACTGACAAATGTCTGGATTAGGTTCATTTTTACACTGATAAGACAAAAAAACATTAAATAAAAAAAAGATAAGAATACACTAATGCAACAAAATAAAAATTAAAAGTTTATTATTGCATTCGATATGGTATGGCACACCCCTAACTGAGATATTAAAATAATACAAGAATTTTATCCAAATTTTGACAGAAGTCAATGATCCCAAATGCTATGATGCTAAAAATGCAGTCCAAATATATCCATATATCCATGATTAAAGTAAAATAAATTGTACTGGATAGATCTAATCTGTCTTTGGTAGATATATAATAGGAAATAAGAACAGTATGAATTTTTTGTTTTTTTTGTTTGCTAAAAAAAAAACGCAAAAAAGTAGTACCATGATGTTATAATTAGGGGTGGGTGATATGGCACCATATTTCAGGGTATAATATTCACAATATTTAAAAAAGTTTGGCGATATTATTGCGTACGATATGATATGGCACATCCCTATCGTCTAGCATCACTTATCGCACTCTGTGTCAGTTTAATACGTATTTACGAATTGTTCAGAACCATGGCAGAAATGTTAGCTGAACTAACTTAACCTAAAGCATTTTTTTTTACCAAAAGTCTGACTTTCTTTCTCTGTGTTGAGGAGCACTGCTGAGGTAAATTTATGATTGTAATGCAGTAGCGCTGCTGAAATGTATTGGGTTTTGTTGGTATTTCTGCTTGGATATTAAAAACGTTAAGTGATTTGTAATTGTCTTTTAAGCAAGAAAAAAATAAAAGAAAGAAAACCTGTATTTGGACTTTGTGGCCATGTGTTTGATTTTAATTGGTTTGGGCAAATGAAATAATTTTTGTAAATCTGTATTGTTTATAGATTACAGATGTTTAAGAGAATTGCACCAGAGCACTAAACATTGTGTTCCACAGCCAGAGTAAAAAGTGGAGTAAGCTGTGAGCGTCTGTGGGTAATGTTCTGTGCTTTTCTCCGCCATAAAACTTCTTATCAATGTTGCGTAGATGTTGTAAACTCAATCAGGCCCCGGAGTGAGTTTCCAGGAATCAGGTCATGATAGTGGTACTTGGTATTAAGGGTTCTGCATGAGCAGCTCAAGAGCAGTATAGAGTAGTGATAGGATTTAATAGTGTCTTACCCCTCAGGGGGCTGTCGTGTAATTGAGGAAAGCCATTCATCTGTATGGCCCAGAGATACCAGCAAATTGTTGTTAATTTGTTCTGCCCTTTTCCTTTATTGTTCTGTTCCCCTGCAGGCACAGGTCAGACCAGCAGATAATGTAATTATGTGAGTGTTGGAGACGGGGCTTTGCTCTTAAGAGCGTGTGTAAGAAAGATTTGCCCTTTGCCAGGCAGCAACTGGTTGTGTCAGGGCTGGTCAATATCGTCACATGTCTGATACTATTAGTCTTTTAAGCTTGGGAATTATGTTAGTGCTTGTGTTTAAATGTAAGCTACTTGTTGTTTGTGGTGTTGTCTTACAGGCCTTATTTTTGATTAAAAAGTAAGAGGAACAAAGAAGTCAGTCATTTACAGAATGTACAGAAGTACAGCAATTATCCATAACATTAAAACCATCTGCCCAATATTCATGTGAGCAAAGCTTTTCAGACCAATCGAGGCATGGACTTCACAAGACATCTGAGAGTGTCCTGTAAGTCCTGCAAGTTATAAGGTGGGGCCTTGGACAACATTTGACCCTGTCACAGGTTCACTTTTGTCTTTACTTAGAGCACTAAGTTATGTAGGTCTAAGATTCTTCCAAGCCCAGAGATGTCAACGCCACTTCTGGTTAACATACAGCTCTGGGAAAAAGATAAGAGACCACTTAATGATGTTTATCCTTGATTTTACCAAATTGAGAACCTCTGGAATATATTCAAGAGGAAGATGGATGATCACAAGTCATCAAAACAAGCTGAACTGCTTGAATTTTTGCACCAGGAGTGACATAAAGTCATCAAGCAGTGTGTAAGACTGGTGGAGGAGAACATGCCAAGATGCATGAAAACTGTTTTTAAAAACCAGGGTTATTCCACCCAATGAATATCTACTCAAGAATATGAACTTATTTGTTTTCTTTGCATTATTTGAGATCTGAAAGTTCTGCATCATTTTTTTGCAAATAAATGCTCTAAATGACAAACGTTTTATTTGGAGTTTGGGAGAATTTGGGTGTCTTATTTTTTCCAGAGCTGTATAGTTAACATGAGGCTTCTGTTCTGCACAGTATAGTTTGGAGTGATATTTGAGAACGTCACTTCACATATTATAGTGCTTAGTTTTAATGTTAATACTGATTGGCACATATCATGATTATGTTTGATGCTGTGATATTTGTGATGCTTGTAGATGTGTTTGTCTATGGATACAAATGCAGTAAAATGAATATAGTACAACAGTTAAGCTCTTTCTAAAGATTCTGCTGTTCTATGTTATCAAGTGTTGTACAAATCTTAACGTATGTCTGATGCTGGGCCTTTTTAAAGCAATAGAAACTCAATTAATTAATTACAATACAGATTAAACATTGCTCATTGGATCAGATTCATTTATCTCAGTATATAAACCAAGAAAAGCTTTCTTAGCTGTGGTTGTAGACTTGTATGGAGGCCTAGATTCCATTCAACTTCTCCTTTTCCCCCCTTAAACATGCTGACGATTTGCTATGTGCCTCACATGCAGTCCTGTGCTTGAGGGTCAGGTGACTGTCAGTGAATCACAAGCTCTGAGTGTGTTTGAGGGTCGTAGAGTTCAGTACACATGCTGAATTGATGTGTGTGAAAGAACACAGTTATTCACGTTTCATTACTGGTTACAGGGTCATCACTGCTCATGTTTTACAGCTTTTATCTGCTTTCATTGGGCAGTTAAACTGGCTGGAGAGTTTGCTATTGAAAATGGACCCAATTAAAGTGGTGCTCACTGTACGTGCCGCTCTTTTGTCTTGTTCTGCAGGTTTCCTTGGAACAGAAGAACGCCACTGTGATATTTGACCTAGCCAGCCACAGCCCAGAGTCTCTAGCAGATGCCATTGAGGACATGGGTTTTGAGTCAGACGTGACCAACGCTTCCCCGACCACCCCTGTACAGACAGAAACCCGGGTGTACCCCACGACTGGCTGTAGCGCAGAGGCTCAGCGGCAAGCTCACGCCCAGCTGGCCCAGCTGAAGGGTGTGGTGGAAACCCAAGAAAGTATTGAGGGCAAGGGCCTGGCAGTCACCTTTATTCCGACAGTGGTGAGTCCAGAGCGGGTCCGTGAGGCGGTGAGTTGCCTCGTTCCGCAGCCTGCGAGTACCTCAGAGCGGTCGACAGGCCGTGGCTCCGGCAATGTGGAGGTAGTGAAGATGCGGATTGATGGAATGGTCTGCCTGTCCTGCACCACAACCATTGAGGGCAAGATTGGGAAGTTAAAAGGGGTGGAGAAGATTAAAGGTGATTTAAATTCTTTCTTTGTGTGGCTTGATTACTATTAGTATTCATTTTGCTATTTAGCTCAGTGGCTCCCAACTCCAGTCCTGAGAATACGCACATTTTAGTGTTTGCGTAGCTCAAACAAGCCCATTTTAGCATGCTAACAATACAACTCTTAGGTTGTTTGCACATCTGGAAGTCCAGACCAAAGCCTGAACCAAGGTTTGTGTGTTTTATTACATTGTGTGCATTTGTTTTGAGTAGTTTTGGTTTTATAGTGTAGATTAGCGAGCACACTAAATAACTTTGCTACATTCTTCCACCCACATCACCTACATGGGCTGTGTCTCTCTATTCTTAAGATTGGCATGAGTTTTCTTTCCATGTGTTATGCTGAAAGTTGCCTTCATGCCAAAATCCAACTTCCTTTAAGTACACACAGTTTATTTTTGTAGTTTTTAAGTAAGGGTTAATCAGCAGTTACTGTAAATGCATGAATTACCAGTGTAATCTGTTAGATTTTGGCGCAACACTGGTTATTTTTCTTCTTCTGTTGTTTAATAAGTGACGATAGTCTGCCAACACGTTCTCTTATTGGTTTAAAAGTGTGAGGCACCTAAAAAGTGTTTTCACACTGCAACCATATAGGACCACGGTTTAGCTGATGGGTTGTGGCATGTATTGCACCTTCTATTTTCGTTCAGACCACACTAAAAAAAAGGTCAGGACTAAACAATGTAGATGTGAAATTAACCTTAGTTCAAGTTTGACATTCAAGGATGGCCGATTTTCTTTTTTCTTTTTTCCTCTTTTTAAATGTATAAACAGTAAATTCCCGACACTATACACTCTACCAGTCACACAGCCCCCCAGATACCATGCCTGCTTGTGGTCTGTATATAGTTTGTCCAATGGGACCCAGTATGTTTTGTCCACAAATTTCATATTGGCCCAACGTAGGAGTAATTCAGACTGTGACCGCAATGTAACAATGGAGCCCATTTTGGAATCCCAGCTAGGTCCATGTACATACCCACTCAAAGCCCATGCTCACCTGAAACCCATCAAGCCCACATTCCACCCATGTGATCCCCACATTATCTTGTTGACTGGGCAAGTTTGGTAAGTAGGGGTACTCCAGAACCAGGATTTGAAACCAGTATATGAGCTGGCTAGAATGGCGCATGTCTTTGAACTTAGACCTCTCTGCATATTATGTTTATTTTGTTCCTTTAAAAATACAGTCAAAATAAAGAACAGTTACGTCCGACAAACCAACCTAAAAGCTCTGTATTTAGAAAAAGTTAGTAGGACATTGCAGGAATGGTCGTGCCAAGAAACTGATAACCTTTAATTAGAATATTTTGTCTCCTCCCATCTCAGTAATGCTGCTGTCTTTGGCTACGTTCACATTACCAGGCTGAAGTGACTTAAATCTGATTTTTTACTCAATGTGGCTCAGATCTGATTTTTTTTTCACGGCTGTGTGAACATGCCAAATCATATTTGAGTCACTTTCACATGTGGTCCTAAATGCTGTTACGCATGTGCTACGTGCTTCTCTCTCTAACCCACACAGCTATAACTGCAAAATCAAACTGTCTGGCCTTTTTTCACCTCCTCGACCTGAGCATGTACTTCAGACCAGCTGTTTACTCTCCACTCCAGCAAAAGATGCTCCACATATGAGCTGCTAACGCATCCATTTCCTTTTATAAAGTCACGAGTCATCTCTCAAATAAAATGTTTTTTTGCTGTTGGTAAAGAAGGCGACATTTATACAGGTATCAATGTGCACGTGAGGCGTTTCAGGGACAGATTCGTTCACACTACATGAGGATGTAGGTCACTTACATTTGTGAATGTGAACTTGAAAAAAAAAAATTTGATTTGAACAACATGGCTTGTAACGTGAACGTAGCCTTTATTTCTAACAAAAAAATCTTTGGAACTGCTGCTCTAATGTGTATTTTATGTGTTTTATTTTCAGTTGGTCTCGAGTCTCAGGAAGCCACGGTGCTCTACTTACCTTACCTCATCACAGTGGAGGACATAGTGAACCAGATTGGGGTGGCAGGATTCAAGGCCTCTGTGAAATCCAAACCCCGCCAGCTGCAGCTCTCCTCAGTGGAGCGGTTGCTGAATGCCTCACAACTGAGTAGTCCCACCTCACCAGAGGAGAAGACCTCCACACAGGCCCTCGAGTCCACCACCACCACTACCACCACCACTATCACTACTCTGATTAATGTGTCAGGAATGCACTGCAACTCCTGTGTGGTGAACATCCAGGACAATATAGGCAAAGTGCGGGGGGTCAGCTCAGTGCAGGTCTCTCTGGAAAAACGACAGGCTGTAATCCAGCACAACCCAAGTATTGTGACTGTAGCTGCACTGCAGAGGGCTATTGAGGCTCTTCCTCCTGGGAAATTTAAGACCCAGTTAGACGGCCAAGACGCCACCTTGCCCTCGTCTCTCTCAGAACCGTCCTTGCTCCAGCTTTCTGAACAGCCGCTGGCCTCCACGGTGCAGATCCACATAGAGGGCATGACCTGTAACTCCTGTGTTCAGTCTATTGAAGGAACCATTTCTCAAAGGAAAGGTGTGAGATCTGCACAGGTGTCCCTGGCCAACCATCAGGGTACGTTTGAGTTTGACCCACTTCTGACCGCACCGGAAGAACTGCGCGCCGCCATTGAGGAAATGGGGTTTGATGCTTTTCTGCCCGGTGAGCTGCTCTCTTTTTATTTTTAATTTTTTTTTGTACCTTCAACTATTGTAGCACATATTAATATTGATGATTTTTGTGTTTGCAATACATTATGTTTTTTTGGAATTTGTGGTGTCAGATATCAGTATTGTTATTAAAATATATTAAAAAGCAAATTCTATGAAACTGACGCCAATAAATCCTTAATTTCTGGTATTTGCTTATTAAGGAGATTTTTTTTATCCTCATTAGTAACACAGATGCCATGAAGTACCATAAATAATTGTGATTTTGATCTTGATCAGAATCACAGTATCGTAATTTAATCGATATCATGGGCAATGTATTGTAATGATATAGAATCGTGACATGCCCTGGGATTCCAATTCGTATTGTAAAGCATATTTTATGATCTTAAATTAATTAACATGTTGCCTGAGGTTAGGGTTTAGGTTCATCTTGTTCTTGGAAGGCTGACTAAAATATGTGCCAAAAAAGCTTTTATTGACTTGAATTCATTAATTTCGGATAAAGGCCTGCTAAGACCTTCTGGCTCTGCACTGCAGTTTAGTTGTGTAAAACAGGTGCAGTGAAATTTCTGGTCCTCCACACTCTTAGAGATAATTTCTTTTAAAGGATCTTCAAGCTAGGCTATAATAGAACCACTTTTGGTTCTGTAAAGAACATTGATTTGTAGAGTTAATTAGTGTACCTGTAAATGAGTAAAAAAATTATATAACAAGTGAAGGTTAATACTGTTCTCACATGCACAGTTATATTAGAAACATGGTTCTTTATTAGAGCTGGTTATTTATAAGAGACCACTTAAAAAAAGAGTTTCTTTGATTTTACCCAATTGAAAACCTTTGGAATATAATCAAGAGGAAGATGATCACAAGCCATCCAACCAAACTGAACTGCTTAATTTTTGCATCAGGCATGGCATAAAGTTACCCAAAAGCAGTGTGTAAGACTGGTTGAGGAGAACATGCCAAGATGCATGAAAACTGTGATTAAAAACAGTAACACTGTTAATAATGATAATTTTGGTAAATTAATTAGTTAAATTAATATCTCACTGTTCACAAACATGGGAAAGCTTTACATAAAAGGTGGGTGGGCAAAAATGAAAAAGAAAATGTAATTATAAACTTTCAGCATATCTCTAATACAGGTAAGTATGTTGATGGATGTATAGATAGATGGATGGAGACCTTCTATTGCACCTGAACACAGCATGTTTTTAATTTCTCTCATATGTGTTCCACAGAGACTAATTCACTAATTCCAGTGAAAAGCCCTCCGTCTATAAGGAGCTCACCCTCCTCCCCTGCGCTGTCCACCATAAAGGAGAAGGAGAAGGAGCTGGAGAGTGACACAGAGGCAGGGTTGAACACACATTCCAAATGTTTTATCCAGATCGGGGGCATGACCTGCGCCTCCTGTGTGGCCAACATCGAGAGGAATCTGAAAAACGAGCACGGTAAGCTGAACTGTTGCACAATGAGCTCTGTGGGATCAGACACTGAAGCTTTCTAAGATGCTCAGATACTTTACTACAGCATGCTGGAGGAATCTGTCTCTGCATAAAGAAAAATCTAAACTATACAGAACCTGTTAGCAGCATTAGACAAATGAGACCAGGGTAATCTGGCTCCACCTCTTTTCATTCATTGTTGGCAGCACTGACATAGCTTTTCGGAACAATCTCTAAACCTTTTGGGTTTTCAAATAAAATGTATGATTACAATCTTGTGACCAACATTCAATCCCCTTGTTTGACAAAATGTGAATCTGTAGTACTTTTAATATTGTATAAAATACCATTAATATACTTATAGAAATGCTACAGTAAGTCTTTTCACAATAACTGTTTTTTTTTTCTTTTTAATTGATGTTATACAGTACCAGGCAAAAGTTTGGATACAGCTTCACATTCAGTGTTTTTCTTAATTTCACAAATAGTTTATTTTAAACATTGTAGATTAATATTCAAGACATAAAAACAGTTGAAGTAGACACAAAATTACCTAGTATTTTGTCCTCCACATTAATACCCTGATCTAAACCTGATGAACTGAGATAGTGATTTAATTGGGATGAGCTGCAACTTTACAGTGTGAAGGAAAAGCAACAACTATTGTTCAGCACCTCCAGGAACTCCTTCAAGATGCTGAGAAAACAATTCCAGGTGATTCTACCTCATGAAGACACTGAGATTAAAATACCAAGAGTGTGCAGATCTGTCCTCAAAGATAAATGTGCTACTTTAATACTGCATATGTTCCTGTATAGCTTTAATATAGCCTTCAATATTAAATTTTCATGTAAAAAAAACATAAAAAGAAAGAGATGCGTGTCCAAACTTTTGACAGGTACTGTATTGTTCCAGGATTTTTTGTAATAAATGATATGCAATGATAACAAAAAATATATATACTAGCTCAATCAAGTTAATGTGATCTCTAAAACTCAGTGCTCAGAAATAGTCCTGACTATTTGTACCATATAACGATAGAGCAGTGGTGTTTTCTGCAGTCAGAGCTGTGTGCTATAGTGAAAAACAGCAAAACAACAGTAATCAACCATTTAATCAGGCATTTAAATGGCTTTTTAAAAGATAAATAAGAGCGTTTTTCTTGGATTAAAAGCTTGAATTCAGCTGTAACTGGAAATATCTGCACAAAACTGTGCTGGACTGAGGTGCACAGCTTTTGACACATGCGTTTACAAGCACGTGCCCAACCATGTGGATGGAGAGCATGCGGTTACCTCCTGTTTACATTTTAGTTTTTATTTTAAGAAATAATTGGTGTATGGTTATTTAGCTCAGTTAACTTGGGAAATTTCGCAGTTTATGATTATTTAAATAGTTTTATTTCCTCTGCAGGAATACACTCAGTGCTGGTGGCACTAATGGCCAGTAAAGCAGAGGTGCGTTACAACCCTGCAGTCATGGACCCTCTCAAGATTGCAGAGTGCATCAGAGAGCTGGGCTTCACCGCCTCCGTCATGGAGAACTACGATGGCTCCGATGGCGCTCTGGAGCTTGTGGTTGGTATCTCTGCTGGATTGTTTGATTGTATGGTGGAAGGAGGCGTGTTTGGGCTCTGTGACAGCTCTGTGTATTTACCCAACAGATCAGAGGTATGACGTGTGCCTCCTGCGTCCACAAAATCGAGTCTAGCCTGATGAAACAGAAGGGAATCGTATATGCCTCGGTTGCCCTGGCAACAAATAAAGCCCACGTTAAATATGACCCAGAGGTGACCGGCCCAAGGGACATAATCAGACTGATTGAGGTGAGACTTCAGGCTTGTGCTGTTTCAGGATGTGATGGATGTAACATGTTCTGATGTGTGATGTGCATAGAACAAACGACATCCACTGAAACTCACCAACACCTACAAAAAAAAGTAACACATCAAAGCAACATTTGGTATAATGTATGTATTAGTTCGTTTATTTCTTTATTCTCTACCATTTGCTTATTTATTATTTATTTATTTATTTGTCCTCTCCCATTAATTACTACATTATGTCTACCATCATTTTGTCCCTTTTCTTTCCCTATGTTATGTTATGTTTGTTTTCTTTTTTGTTTTCTCTTTTGTTTCTTTCTTCTTCGTTTCTTTCTCCTTTATCTTTTTTTATTTCAGTGAATAACTAATTAAAATAAAGTCTTAAATAGTCCTCTAACGGGTGGTGATGGGATAAAAAACAAGGAAAATAAAATGAATTGCAGAAAACTCCATTTGCACAAAGTCCATAGCAATTACAGTTTGGATTTGCATGGTATGTAATTATAGTGGATTTAGGAGTGTAGCTACAGTAATTATATGGTATTCTATTTTTTTTTATCTTTCTTTATGTCTCTCCCTCTTTTTGTATACATTTATACATTTACTCCCTGATTTACAAGGCCAAATAACCAACCCACTTATTAGCACTCCCCCTATTACTAGTAATTCCCCCTATTACTAGTAATGCCCCAACACCAGGAGGGTGAAGACCAGCACATGCCTCATTGATACATCACAGCACGCTCGGAGGAAAGCACACCAGGTGCCTTGTGCTTACTGACATCACCCTTTTGAGTGATGAGGGGAGAGAGCGCAATCTACCCACCCAGAGAGATCCAGGCCAATTGTGCTCTCTCAGCTGATGGCAAGCTACTTGCACCAGCGATCTCCCAATCATAGTGGCAGCGCTTAAACCACTGCACCAATCGGAGCCCATACCTTTCCCCTCTTTATTTTCATCTCACTTTTTAATCTTACTAATCTTAATAATAAACAAGTATTTATGTCATTCTCACCTTTATTCTATTATATTTTAAATCATAAAATCATGGAGGATCAGACGAGGCCAGTGTGTCTGCAGTGTTTTTATGGCCAGCTATAGGGTGTGTGTGCAGAAACACATCAGTAGTGCTAACATATACATACACTACCTCAGGGGGGCGCTATGCAACAATAGGTGGAACAAACTCTAGCTTGTAGGACTGTCTGTTTAAATGAGTGAAAAGAATACTATAGGGTTGTTGCTTTTTCCCCTGTTATACTGAACTCCTACAGAACAGTGCATTCCATGCAGTAATAAAACTTAAATCATAAGTCCTGTGACCCTTTACATTCCTAGAAGGAGTTCACGTAATGTGCTTCTGATTACTAAAACTTATCTGGGGTCTCTGTGCCATAAGAAAGTTCCACAGTTCAAAAGTAAATAATATTTAAGTACATTTTATTGTTGTGTTGATCATGAAATACTTCTTGATTGACAGAATTTGGGGTTTGAAGCTTCGCTGGTGAAGAAGGATCGTTCAGGAAGTCATCTGGATCACAGTATAGAGATACAGCAGTAAGTGAACAACAGTTTTGTTTCAGTGACTAATGAGATTCATAAGGTTAGACATGTTTGTTTTCCATTGCAAAAGCAGGAAAATCCCAGAGTAAAGATCCATGCTGGTTCGTGTTGAATCTTGGTCCAGTGTTTGGATAATGATAAGGTTGTGCTAGGTGTGCAGTGATAACAGTGAATTACGTGTTTGTCACACAGATACACACAACTTTATATAGATTTTTACCCCTCCCCCCCTTTTTACCCCCTTAATAAATTCAGGATATAATCTCTTTTGTTTACATCTAAAACATCTGACGTGTGTTAACATAATCATGTACCGTAAAGTGGGGTATAAAATATGAATGTAAAATATTGGTTTAAAACTAGAATGGCCCTGAGTCAATTCATGAATAGAAATGTTTTTTTTATAGATTAACTCAGGAAAACAAGGACATTTTATGTTAAACTGTAAAAATACTATTCTTAAGTACTGATTTTTTGTATTGATTTGCTACCATTGTGTATTTTTTGACACTGCTACGTTCACTTCCTTTTATTCTTGATTTGCCGCTCATCAACAGTACTGCCATGCAGTTCGCTGCCATGCACACAGTTTGCAAAGATTTTTGCAGTTAGCACGTTTCTTTGCTAATTTTAGAATTCAATTTCCTATTTTGTGCCTATTCAGCTATCTGAGTCTGCTGCTCCTACATTTCAGATGTTTTCAGAGCAGGGTTGCCAGATTCAACAAAAATATCCAGCCCAAAGTACGTCTAAAACCCACCCTTCACAAGCTTAAACTAGTCCAAAATATATGTTTGTCACACATTTGAAGCAAATGGCAAAACTCTTATGTGTACAACTATTTTGTTTATAAGGAATTTATTATCAGTATTACTGTTTATCTGTTTAAAAGTCATTAATAATATTGTAACATTATAGTTTTATCATAAAATATATCATTAAATAGTAACATACCTAGCAAAAAAAAACAAAAACAAATTTTACTTACTCGTTTATGTTCTCGCCCCTCCAGTACTCCTCTTCTCTCCTCTTTAACATTTTTTGCCTTGTGATTTCTGGTTTCTGGTAACATTGTGATCTCCCTCTCTTATCTCTTTCTCTCTCTCTCTCTCTCTCTCTCTTTCTCTCTCTCTCTCTCTCTCTCTCTCTTTCTCTCTCTTTCTCTCTCTCTCTCTTTCTTTCTCTCTCTCTCTTTCTCTCTCTCTCTCTTTCTTTCTTTCTTTCTCTCTCTTTCTCTCTCTCTCTCTCTCTTTCTTTCTCTCTCTTTCTCTCTCTCTCTCTTTCTTTCTCTCTCTCTCTCTCTCTCTCTCTTTCTTTCTTTCTCTCTCTTTCTCTTTCTCTCTCTTTCTCTCTCTCTCTCTCTCTCTCTCTCTCTCTCTTTCTTTCTCTCTCTTTCTCTCTCTCTCTCTTTCTTTCTCTCTCTCTCTCTCTCTCTCTCTCTTTCTTTCTTTCTCTTTCTTTTTCTCCCACTAAAATGAAAACTGAAATGAAAACACTAAAACAAAAATGAAAATACCATTTTGCCTATTTTTTTTCCAAACTTGTGAAAATTCTATGACAAAATAAAAAAACCAAATTACATCACTCGACTTGCAATTTATTTTTTCGCTTGAGCATTGATTATATGTGACAAAAATAAAATTGTATGCTGATATTTTTTTTTTTTTTTTTTTTTCGGCTGAGGTCATTTTTAAGAGTAAAAAAAGGCAACCCACCACCCCTAAATTTTTACCCGAGACTGGATTGTCAAACAAGCCCAATTTGGTGGGAAAAACGCAAACCTGGCAATTTGCAAAAGTAATAAAATTCTGGGAATATGTTTTTTATTTAAATGACTACCGTGTTCTCACAGGGTAGAACTGACATCAGGACTCATCATAGTAGATGCTCAGTGTGCGGGATCAAACTACAGTGTGTTAGATATTTTATGTTTGTTGTCGTTGTTCTCCAGGTGGAAGAAATCCTTCCTCATCAG
Source organism: Astyanax mexicanus (assembly GCF_023375975.1). NCBI lineage: Eukaryota > Metazoa > Chordata > Actinopteri > Characiformes > Acestrorhamphidae > Astyanax > Astyanax mexicanus. The sequence continues at coordinate 71,775,960 of NC_064409.1, read as the reverse complement.
CCTGGTGTTCTGCGTTCCTGTTATGGGAATGATGATCTACATGATGGTGGTCGACCACATGATCGTAATGTCCCACCATCACAACGCCACACGAGAAGACAGACAGATGTACCACTCCCACATGTTCCTGGAGAGGCAGCTCCTACCCGGCCTGTCCATCATGAACCTGCTCTCCTTCCTCTTCTGTGTGCCTGTGCAGGTAACTCACAGTCCAGCATATCATCTCTGTTTTAACAAAACATCGTCGTCGGCATCACAGTCTGGAAAGACCATAGATTTCTTGTGTCTGAAGTTAGTTATTCACACAGCGCCTGCTGTGACTGAAAAGGCCAATCCACGAGAGGCAGACACATGTATATGGGTTTTGTTGCTGGTGGGGGTGGTGTCTTTTTTTGGTTTCATTCTTCCCCTCTTTGCTTCCTGGCAGTGGGCCATGGTGGTTTCATATTGTAGCAGCCTGAGAAAATTAAAAATAATAAAAGAAGCTTAAAGGTTTGAAGCTTAACAGTAATGATATGGGTGATGTTATCTGGTATCTTCTAGCATCATAAAAAAAATAAAAGGCCTCATGTGTTTTATTCCTCAAGTAGACCTGATTTTTCTGAGCAAAGAAGGCACAGTGCTCTCATACAGTTTATGTAGTCCAAACTACAACAGCAGCACAATAGGGAAATAGGCAATTATATATACAGCTCTGGAAAAAATGAGACTACTTAAAAATTATGAGTTTCTTCGATTTTACCAAATTAAAAACCTCTGAAATATAATCAAGAGGAAGATGGATGATCACAAACCATCAAACCAAACTGAACTGCTTGAATTTTTGCACCAGGAGTAAAGGCATAAAGTTATCCAAAAGCAGTGTGTAAGACTGGTGGAGGAGATGCCAAGATTTATGAACACTGTGATTAAAAACGAGGGTTATTCCACCAAATATTGATTTCTGAACTCTTAAAACTTCATGAATATGAACTGGTTTTCATATTCTTCAGCTCTGCCTTTTCTTATTTTCTGCAAATAAATGCTCAAAATGGCAATATTTTTATTTGGAATTTGGGAGAAATGTTGTCTGTAGTTTATGGACAACAATGTTCATTTTACTCAAACCTATATCTATAAATAGCAAAATCAGAGAAACTTATTCAGAAACTGGAGTGTCTCTTAATTTTTTCCAAAGCTGTATATGGTCATCATGCAATAATAGTTATATATTTTTTGCCATATACCATTTAGGCTATATTCTCATTACAAGCCTTGTTAATAAATTTAGATTTTTTTGCTCAGTATGTATTTGGCTATCTTGGTTGTTAACAATAAATAATAAATGTATACATGTAAATGTGTCCTTCATCTGTCTGTAATGGGAATGAGCCTGCTCCTGAAACAGCATACACACATAACAAATGAATCAGTGCATGCATTCAGAAAAAAGATGCATGAAATCTGATTTTAAGGCAAACAAATCTACTTTATGCCAAGTTGGTCATGTTGGTGATCTTATACAGATTAAATAGAATATTGTTAAATTTTGTATTTCATTGTATTTCATTGATTATCAAATATGTTGTACATATAAAAATGAAATGCTTACTGCAGGCTACAACACAGAATTATATAATATGAGCTGCAGAGTCAGTACACCATTACATTGTCTACATTGTCTTTGATGTTTTGGAGTGATTTGATTGTCCAGAAACTGAACATGTGATTATTTTTCTTTGCAGTTCATTGGAGGCCGTCACTTTTACGCCCAAGCATATAAAGCTCTAAAGCACTGGTCAGCCAATATGGACGTGCTGATAGTCCTGGCCACGTCCATCGCTTTTACTTACTCCCTGGTCATTCTGATGGTTGCCATGATTGAGAAAGCGAAGGTGAACCCCATCACCTTCTTTGATACGCCACCGATGCTCTTCGTCTTCATCTCACTGGGCAGATGGCTGGAGCAGATAGCCAAGGTACAGTCCCCCAACATGTGATGGTATTATTACCTGTTGCTTTGCTTCATTGTTTTTAAAACAATAGAGAAGTGGTTCTCAGACCTCATGGATCCCATGCTGATCAATGATTAATGTAACCTGCATCAAACATTATGCCCATGCCCAATTAAAAAATATATATATTTTAAGCTTCACAGTGACTATGACAATGACTATTCATTTACAGTGTAGCTGAGAGTACATACAACATATGGAACATGAAAATATTTACACATGGAAATATTTACACATATTGGATGCAAAGTAAATGGACTAGGATAAAAAAATAAAAGACCACCTAAAAATGATAAGTTTCTTTGATTTTACCAAATTGAAAACCTCTGGAATATAATCAAGAGGAAGATGGATGATCACAGGCCATCAAACTATAAAACCAAGATGAACTGCTTGAATTATTGGATTAGCATAAAGTTATCCAAAAGCAGTGTGTAAGACTGGTGTAGGAGAACATGCCAAGATGCATGAAAACTGTGATTAAAAACCAGGGTTATTCCACCAAATATTGATTTCTGAACTATTAAAACTTGATGAATATGAACTTGTTTTCTTTGCATTATTTGAGGTCTGAAAGCTCTGCATCTTTTTTGTTATTTCAGCCATTTCTCATTTTTTACAAGTAAATGCTCTAATTTACAATATTTTTATTTGGAATTTGGGAGAAATGTTGTCTGTAGTTTATAGAATAAAATAACAATGTTCATTTTACTCAAATATATACCTATAAATAGCAAAATCAGAAAAACTAATTCAGAAACTGAAGTGCTCTCTTAATTTGTTCTAGATCTGTATTTATATATTTAAATAAGCTACAAGAATGTTATTGTAACAAATTGAAAGTTTAATTGAGTAATGGAGTAATAAATAAATAAATAAAACTGTGCAAATATATATATATATATATATATTTTAAATACAGTGTCTGAAAATACAGTTACATTTAAATGCATTTTTCATTATACAATTTTAATACAATTAAATTGTTTCTGTAAAAAATATTTAAAACATGTTACTTCTATTTGCCTGATTAGCTTGCATCAACTTTCTCACATTAATTTATTGGATCAAACATTCAGAACAAGAAATCATAATCATAATGTTTTAGCTGATTATTGTTTTGGGGATATCCTAAACTCCCCCTGGTTTCCCCCCCAAGCATTTTCTCCAGCTTTGAAGCAAATCATGTGACTGCTGCATGACTGTGGCTCTACAGTCACACAACCTTTCTTTGAAACTGTTTAAGCAAAACACTGCTTATGATGCTATAAATTCTGTTGTGTTCTTTAATACTCTTCCTGTAGTAGAATTAGCCTTAACCTTTTAATCACTGCTCCTGTGTTAAATTTCTCCCACAGAGTAAAACGTCTGAGGCTCTGTCCAAGCTGATGTCCTTACAGGCGACTGAGGCTACTGTTGTGACTCTCAATGGAGATACAATGGCCGTGTTAAGGTACATTTTCTTTCCCCTGGTACCCTGCTTTACTTCCAGCTCTCTGCCACAGAGACTTAACATACTACTCCAGTCGTTTCCCTTTTTTTTAGTTTGATATCAATAAAGAAGTGATGAATGACTTTATGGGTTTATTGCTGCTATCTACTGACAGATTAGAACAATCTGTGTTTGTGCACTTCTTCTTCATATCTGTTTCTAGGCTTTAATGACCCTATGCAGGCCAAAAAATGGATTATTCTGAGCTGCAGCTTTGGAATAAAAACATAATGGTGTGCTTCCATTATGGGGGGGTGGTGCTGATGTGCTGTTAGCAAATCAGAGGCAATATATTTGCATGTATGAATATTTATAAGCAAGAGCCGAAATCCTGTCTGCCTTCAGAGACCACTAATTCAGGGACATAAAGCAGAGCTATACAGAAACAGTGGAGCACTGTTTAAACGATGGAATGAAAAATTAGACGTCATGTGGCCACAATAAAGAAAATTATTAATAAACTTCTCACTGAATTTATCTAATTACATTTTGAGCTTGGTATCAATATTCAGAAATGGGTCTGGGCTCTTACGGGTTAAGATGGACAAAGATTATTATGATTATGGTTGTTTTTTTTTTTTTGTATTTATCTCTCTCTCTCTCTCTCTCTCTCTCTCTCTCTCTCTCTCTCTCTCTCTCTCTCTCTCTCTCTCTCTCTCTCTCTCTCTCTCTCTCTCTCTCTCTCTCTCTCTCTCTCTCTCTCTCTCTCTCAGTGAGGAGCAGGTGGATGTGGAGCTGGTACAGAGGGGTGATATAGTCAAAGTGGTTCCAGGAGGAAAGTTCCCAGTAGATGGGAGAGTCATTGAAGGACATTCAATGGCAGATGAGTCGCTCATCACAGGTAAAGCAGCCACTTTTATCCTGCTCATATGAAGTACAGCATTAAAGTTACAGAAATGTAGAGTAGATTTGAATTACTTTTGTGTATAAATTTTTAAGTATTAAAATGCTGTTATTAGAGGATATTATTTTCTAAAACCATCTCATGCTACAGGTGAAGCCATGCCAGTAACAAAGAAACCCGGGAGTACAGTGATCGCTGGTTCCATCAACCAGAACGGATCTCTGCTCATCCGAGCCACGCATGTAGGCACAGATACCACTCTCTCACAGATCGTCAAACTGGTGGAGGAGGCGCAGACCTCAAAGGTATGCATTTAAAAAAAAAAGTTTCAAAGTTCAAAAGTTTGTAATCAGTTACAGCTTTAACCTTTCTTTTGTGTTCAGCTGTAAGGAATAGCAATATTCCAGCAAAATGTTCTCAGATCAGATCAACTCATGTTTAACCATGTGTACCATCCAAAAGTAGATATAGAAGAGAATAATTTGTTCCACAAACATTGTCTAAATACATTTTTCATGATAAATCACAACTAAAATTCGCCCAATTAAACTTTATCTGTTTGAATTTTATATTATTTATATTTCTTATATTTATATTTTGAAGCCTCACTACTGGGTCAAACAGTGGCAGTATTTTTTATTTTTTTCAAGATTCCACTGCAGCTTAGCACAAAAGGTTTTACGATCCACGATAAAACAATAGGCTTAACTAAAATCCGTCACGTTCTGCATAAATATCTTATTCATTTGAGAATATTTTTATTTTTAAATTTATTAATGATCTGCAGCTCTCTTAGTCATTTTGGAATGATTTGTAGTTCTGGGCTGAGTCTAGACCAAAGCTTCTTAACACAAAGATTATTCTTAAACGGTTGAGTGAGCATTACTTTAAACACCCCCTCTACCAGTTAACCCCCTCGACTCTCTTAACACTAAGATGCTTTTTGGGAAACTCTAGTAGAGCATGGCTTTTCTTATACTCTCAGCCAGATGGTTCTGTTTAAGAACAGCATAGTAGACAAACACAGCTTTTTCATGCTTAGTCTAACCTTAGCGTCCAACAACAGCGTTTGTTAATCAATCAGCCCTTAGTGACATAAAACCAAGCTTAGTTCTCCACACTATCACATGAGATCTTCTTTCTTCAGAATGCGAAGTTCCTTCTACTTTTTAATGTATTTTTGTTTGCCTGCATCTGTTCTGATTTGGAAGTTTTTACAGTATAAGATTTACTTAAAGTAGACATAAGAAGCTTTAAATACTGTTTTTGGGTGCCTTAAACCTTGAAACTCTATTATGTATATAAGTATGCTGTATATCATGGCTGCACAAACTGACGTTGCAACATTTTCACTAGCTTTTATTAGAAGTAATTTATTTTAGATGTCTTATTGTATTTGCAATTTCCTTCCTATTTCTGAGTTAGTAGTAAAATAAACTAAGTTGGCAGATGTAACCTGGCTGCTAAATATACTGTATAACATGAGAACACAGCAAATTTGTTTTAAGCACATTCTAGCATGAACTATTTGTCTTACGTGGCATTGCAGACCTATAGACAGTTCCTTCCAAACGTATTGGAACATTGAGGCCTATGGGTGGGTTCAGGTAAAAAATGCTTTCTTCTGAACTGTGTATCAGATCCAGATGTAAATATCTGTAAATAAAAACTGAAATGTTGATATTTTGTCACATAATCATATTTTAATGTGAAACCCAAATGTTTCCAGTCTACAGCAAAAATAATGGCAATGGCCTCACTGTTCCAATACATTTGGAGGAGACTGTGCATATACAGCTCTGGAAAAAAATTAAGAGACCACTTCAGTTTCTGAATCAGTTACTCTGATTTTGCTATTTATAGGTATATATTTGAGTAAAATGAACATTGTTATTTTATTCTATAAACTACAGACAACATTTCTCCCAAATTCCAAATAAAAATATTGTAATTTAGAGCATTTATTTGCAGAAAATGAGAAATGGCTGAAATAACAAAAAAGATGCAGAGCTTTCAGACCTCAAATAATGCAAAGAAAACAAGTTTTTGTCATGCAGTTTTCATGCATCTTTGCATGTTCTCCTCCACCAGTCTTACACACTGCTTTTGGATAACTTTATGCTAATCCAATAATTCAAGCAGTTCATCTTGGTTTTATAGTTTGATGGCTTGTGATCATCCATCTTCCTTTTGATTATGTTCCAGAGGTTTTACATTTGGTAAAATAAAAGAAACTCATTATTTTTAGGTGGTCTCTTATTTTTTTCCAGAGCTCTATATTATATATAATTATTTGGAGATCAGTGATTTTAACATTGCTGCTTGTTTTTGGACATCCTCTGTTTTCTCTCTCTGCACCACAGGCTCCTATTCAGCAGTTTGCAGATAGGATCAGTGGCTACTTCGTCCCCTTTATAGTAGCGGTCTCCGTCCTCACCCTCCTCGCCTGGATAGCGATTGGATTTGTAAACTTCCGTCTGGTGGAGATGTACTTCCCTGTGAGTGCTTTAAGCTTCTGTTTGTGCTCAAACACAACCTGCACTAATCCAAGCAGCTCCAGACTTGTTCGGCTGTTTCAGTGGCTGGCATACATGCCATGTCTTAACTCTCTCTATTACTCCTGGGTTCTTTACAATTCTGTGCAAGATAATATTGTTTCTAAGTAGCTTAGGGTTCATGATGTATTAGAGCCTGATTTACTTAGAGAGATGTGGCCTTTATATGGTTGTATAAGTGTCAGTTTGCCAACTTTTGCTCAGCCATGTGATAAAGGTGGTCTGACTGGAATCTGCTAGGTAACAGAGCTAAGGGTGTTAAAGTTGCTGTACTGATGACTGTGTCTTTCTGCAGGGCTATGATAAGAGTGTGTCTCAGGCAGAGGCCATCATTCGCTTCGCCTTCCAGGCCTCCATTACAGTGCTGTGCATCGCCTGCCCCTGCTCTCTGGGTCTGGCAACTCCCACAGCAGTGATGGTGGGTACAGGAGTCGGAGCTCAGAACGGAATTCTTATCAAAGGAGGCGAGCCTCTAGAAATGGCCCATAGGGTGAGCAAGAACGGCACCATATCTGTCTGAGGTTGTTTTACACACTGCTAGATTTCATTTTTTTCTTCAATTTATTACACACTACCAAGATTGTTTTAGTATTTTTTTTCTTTATTATACACCACCGGATTTTATTTTATTTTTTTTAGAATGACACATTTTTAGTCAGTATTGTTTTATTGATTAAACGTCCAGATTTCTTAGTCGAAAATTGTATTTATTACACAGCACCACAGTTCTTAGTCAAAAATCATTTGTAGTTATTATACACCATCAGGTTTTTATATTTATAACACGCCACCAGATTTCATTGTCATTTATTTTTATTACATACAACCTGATTAGTTTTTTTTTATTTTTTTATACTCACCACCCAAATGTTTAGTCATTTTATTCCCCTAATCATTCATTACTCAGGGTTTGTACGGTCATGAAAAACCTGGAAAAGTCATGGAATTTGAAAATAGCAATTTCCAGGTCTGGATAAGTTTTGGAAAAATAAAAATACCCAGAATGTTTTGGGAAAAGTAACTGAATTTTGGTCTAGAATCTTTGTGTTTCTGTTTATCGATGGATAAAAGCTATTTTGAGCTAAAATATACATCAGCACAGAGTTCATTTAGTAATTTATCTCTACACAACAGAGTTCTCAGGATCTGACACACATTTTATTATTATTATTAAAAAGTGTCAATATTCTATCTGATTAATTTTAGACCTACTGTAATCAATTTTAATTATAGTTGTAGTTGATTTTTGGTTTTATTGTCCATGTCTGCACTGATGTTTTAAAAATTGAATGGTCAGAAAAAATTGCCTTGAAGGCATGAAAAAATTGTGAAAAAATAATGGAAATTTATTGGTCAAAATGTGGATGAACCCTGATTACTGGATTTCTTGGTCAATTAAAAAAAAAAGTTTCACGCTACCAAATTTCTTAATCAAAGTTTTATGGGGATTCTTGCAATATCTGTTCTCTGCCAAAAATATGACTTTTTTTTTTCCTCTTTCTCTCAGATTCAGTCTGTGGTTTTTGATAAAACTGGCACCATCACATATGGAGCTCCTAAGGTGGTGCAGGTGAAGATTTTGGTGGAGGGAAACCGAATGCCTCGCTCCAAACTTCTGGCCATTGTTGGCACGGCGGAGAACAACAGCGAGCATCCACTCGGGGCAGCAATCACCCGCTTCTGTAAACAGGTCTGTCCTTTAGATTAGTACCTCTGTTTATCCTGTATCTGATTGTGTTGAGTAGTGTTTAACTTGGTTTCACTGTGTAACCTGTGCTTTCAGGAGCTGGGCACAGAGATGCTGGGCACCTGCACAGATTTCCAGGCTGTGCCAGGCTGTGGCATCAGGTGTCATGTGAGCAACACTGAGAACCTGGTAAAGAGGGAGGACAGTGATGGGGAGGAGAACCAGCGCAATGCCATCCTGGTGCAGATCAGTGACCCCAGAGCCAGTTCCAACGCACATCCCCTCATTATGGACCCGGAGCCACTCAGTGAGTCCTACAGCATGAATCTAAACTAACACTAAAACCCAAATGTTCCTCACAGAAAAAAGTACCAGCTAGGCCTGTTCATAATAATAATTTTTCTTGGACAATATATGGTCATTTTATGACCATATTCTTATAAAAAGATAATAAAATAGCATAGTAATAAAATGACAGCCTTTTTTAATGCAATGAATGAATATTCACATACCTGATGAATAAAAATAAACATTTTTTTTAATCAGTGTCAAAATACCAGCTCAATTATTGTTCATAGATTGATTAATAAATTAATATTATTCATGTTAGTGGTGTCAATCGATAAAAATAATTTAATCAGATTAATTGCAACAATATTGTGTGATTAACTGCCATTAATCGCACTTGTTCTTCTTAAGACGCACATTTTTATAATATTCAAACGTAAATAACGGAATAAATGTACAAAATGTAAAATTCAATTATATTTATATTAGTGTTGTCAATTAAAATACTAGTATATACATACTTGTATGTTTGATGGGAGATAAAGGCAACATGGGACGCTGGAATAAAGAAAGTATTATGAATTGAATAGAGGAAGCTTTTTTTTACTTTATTGTAAACATCTCAGTTTAGTTGTAAGGATTTCTGAATTAGAACTTAATTTGCTGAGTATAAAAGAGTGTTTTCACACCTGTAGTTGTGAAAGTTTCTATGGTCTTGGTCAGTTGATGAGTTTGTTTATTTGGAGAGTGTTTCTCCCTCTGTTTGGTTTGGTTTCACACAGGTATAAACCTAAACCACACAAGCACATTGTCTCCTCTGATTGGTCAGAGCTGTCTGGCATGGGAGCAAGAAAGTAAATATAGTAAGAAGATTCTGTGTTCCAGAGTGTGTATCTGTGCAGTGTGAAGCTGCTTTAACACAGAACGCACTTTAACTGAAAATTTGCCACTGCGCTTTCAAACACAGTGTTTTCAATAGGACGTGCAGCACAGCTGCAAGCAGTGAATGCTGAATGGAGGAGAAGCAGCGGCAGCATTTGTTCATTGCAATATATTATCTGACAAATATATCAGATTAAACTGCACTTTATTAACAGTTTAGTTCAATTATAAAGGAGTATATTTGATAGCTGGGACAGGTTGAGACCAGATCACGTGCTGACCACAATCAAACCGTTTCAGAGCTATTGTCTTTTGGACCGGACCGAGAAACCCATGCATTAGGTGGGGGCAGGACAGATTATGTCAGAAGTTGGGGTCAAACTAATAATAACGCACAACAGATTCCAAATTAATCGTATGCATTTACACTTTAATGCTGACAGCCCTAATCCTTATATTTTACAGTAAGTCGATAATGCAATTGTTGTGACAGGCCAAGAAACAGCCATATCAATATACAAGCTCCCACAGTGAATATCATAGATGTCCAATTAAAAACATGTATCTCTATTTTTGTAGATTTTTAGTTTACTACATAATTTGAACATATATAATGTCCCTTACACTGTGTTAAAGTCCTTGATGAACGAACCAATAGAAATTCTTTAAAATTACCAAAAATAAACTCCTTTTACATTGACTTCCATTAAAGTTAAGGAAGATTTTATCTCTCTTTTGTAAGGATGCTGTTTTTGGAGATACATGTTTTTCATTGGATAGGGACAATATATAATGTATTTTTTGTGGGTGTGTCTACATGACACTAATCTTGATTATTAATGATTGTGCTTACAAAAATTAAGTATTATTGTGTATAAAAAGTGTGGTGTTCTGTGATTTTTTATATAATTTGATCATTAATGGACAAATGGCATTTAGTAGTTAATAAATAATAACTTTAAAAACAGTGTTTACTTCATTGTAATTCTTAAGTAAAAGATATGCATACTTGTTGGGGCAGCACTGAGGGCTTTTCAGATTAAAAGTTCTCCACATTAAAATATTTATATGCCATATATTATTCATGTCTGTGGAGTCTCTACTGTAATTGTGATGTCTATAGATTTATAGCTTTATGAGTGAAGCTAAAGCTAGATGAGTGAACCTGTTCTGTTAATCTGTTCTGTTAGCTCTGGTCCAGTCAGCCTCGTACACAGTGCTGATTGGGAACAGGGAGTGGATGAGACGCAATGCTCTGCACATTCGGCCTGATGTGGACGAGGCCATGACGGAACACGAGAGGAGGGGCCGCACTGCTGTACTTGTTGCTGTGGACGGTTAGTGCAAAACCATTAACCCATAAATACTCTAACTTTTTAAAAAGACAGTGCAAGTTTATTTCGATAGCACCCTTTATACACTAAGGCAATTCAAGGTGCTTTACACCAGAGAAAAAAAAGAGAGCTGCAAGACATTATAGTTAAAAGAATAAAAACTAATAACAAATTTAAATAAAAAATATTAACATGAAATGTAAAGATCTCATTCCATCGTTTTTTATTTTATTTTAAAATGTCTAGTACTAGAGACCACAGTGAAAAAAGTGCGCTGGTGTTTCTATTTAGCCCTGCTTTATTCGGCTTCAGCACTGTCTGTCGGAGGTCCGGAGCCAAGGTGGGCGAGACCATAAAGTCGCTGGTTGACGTCGGCTTCTGAGCCTTTCCTGATTGACTCGTTTTTCTGAGAAATTTTATTTTTTAGACAGCGGAGACTGAGGAAGAGTTTCATATGCAGCATCATATACAACTCAGAGAGACCTATAGTATTTCACAAAGAACATTTTCGCAGGAGACCTTTACGACTTAAGTTAAAATGAAAACAAATTGAAATACAAGAAATAAATAAATAATTAAGGATTAGTAGTGTGCAAAAATAGAGCAAGATAAACAGTTTGAAAAAATAAACAGAAACAAGATAACTGTTTTCAGCTTGTTCTTATAAAAGAGGTTACAGTCTGAGCACATTTTACAGCTTCTGGGAGATGCCAGCTGACTGCAGCATAATGGCTAAAAGCTGCCTCGCCATGTTTAGTTCTGGTTGTCTAAAACTAAAACATGTAGCTCTTACTTTTGCTCTTTTTTATGGTTTTGAAGAGTGTGTGGATAAACAGCACTGAATAAAATATTTGCTTAACTATTCTATTTCTATTTCTATTCTTTATTTAGAGTGTATAACAGTTTGTTAATTATAAATGTTGTTATTATGTGTAGTAAAAAAACACCTGTGCGTTTTTTTGTTATATTTGATCAGGTGAGCTGTGTGCCATGGTTGCTATAGCGGATACAGTAAAGCCGGAGGCTGAGCTAGCTGTTCACACTCTTACCTCCATGGGTCTGGAAGTGGTGCTGATGACCGGCGACAACAGCAAAACTGCACGAGCCATCGCTGCACAGGTACAGTACTCTCTGTTTAGCAAATGTAGTAAGTAATATTAAGGTTTCTGCTCTATTGCCTTGGTAAGTGTGTAGCAGTGCAGTTGAATTGATTTCCAGCAGGTGGCGCCATTCCTCTGCATAGTACATTACTCTGTGCAGAGTACTGAGTTTTTTGTCTATTAAGCACATTGTTAAAAAGCATTTTCTCTCAGGAGTAAGAGAGTTTTTACTATAAAAACTTCAGCTCATATTAGAACAGATACAGGTAAACATAAATACTGTAAAAAGACACAAATATTTCTTTCAAGTCTGAAGAATAAAGCTTGAAAAAAAGCAACAGACATTGAGTTAACACCCATAGTCAGCTCCCTAGCTGTCTTCAGCTCAACTGATTTACCATCATTAAGCTTTGATTTGCCAATAATAAGTATAGATAATACTAATCTCTCATGAAAAGAGCTTTGGATATGTTTAAATGAACACAGTGATGTAAAACTGTGAGACATTGTATGAATGTTATTTATTTTAATTATTTATACCAATATTAGTGACTTAGTGAGTAAATAACCACTTACTGCCCAAATAAGGAGCTTTTTCAGTCATAGTTTATAAAGGTAATTAAAACATACATATATACACAACCTTATGGACCCTTTTTCCCAAGCAGGAATGAGGCCTTGTGCTAGACTAAATTCCCCATTTAAACTGCTGTGTAGTCAAAGACTAGTATTAATCATTGTGTGGAAAACTGCCTCTATAAGTTCATTTTAGTTTATATCTGGAGTCATATTTATTTTGTATACAACATACCTAGATAAAATAACAAAACTCAACGTAAGGGAAAACATAAAAACAAATATAAAAAACGCTAACAATATAACAAAATATAAGAAATCCTGATGGCAAGACAGAATAGAACACTCAAATTCCTGAGAGAAAAAATGTTTTTTTTTTTTTAATTGGGCCTTAAAATATCTACTGTGGGTAATTCCTTAATAAAAAGGAATTGCCTGGAGTGGTTGCCTTTGAATGTCAGCAGAGAGAAAGAGGGATATCTAAAAAAGCTAGTGGTTGGAGAAGAGAAGAGTGTAAGGGGTCAAATTAAGTTGAAGGAGGTTGGCCATGGAAAGCTTTAAAAACAAACAGTTAAGCTTTAAATTCCACTCTGTATTTTACAAACAGTAACAGGGGTAAAGCAAGTTGCTGTAGTCAACATGAGGGGATATAAATGCATGGATAACTGTTTTCAGGTACTCAAAAGACAAGATTCTTTTGAGAAACTTCCTCTAATAAGTGCTAATTTGTTTTTCTATATTTTTCGCACTATAAGGTGAACCAGATTATAAGGGGCATTTTCGGTAAATGTCTATTTTCTATTTTCATACATAAGGCGCATTGGATTATAAGGTGCATTATGTGACAATAGCAAGGAACAGGGATGTGGCCATGTTTTCCTTCTAGTTCAGCAGTAAAGCTAAGCTAAGTAAACAAAACTGTATTTCTTAAAAACGTAAAGCGCTTCCATTTATTTACAATAAGCTTAAATCTCCAGATTTCCACTGAGGCTGGGTGTAGCAGCATTAGCAGCTAACAGCTAGCGCTAGCCACCTGGCGGCACTACACTGAGGAACCCTAAGTGTTCCAGTATGCCAGGGAGATATTAGCTAGCGATTCGTCCCACGTAGCTTATTTTAACACTGTAAACGTGCAGACTACAGTCCAGCATACTCGCCTCTGAATGAGGAAAGAGCTAGCTAGCACTTAGTGTGGTTAGCGGGTAATGCTAATGCTAATCGGGGTTAGCAGCAGGCTACAGGGAGATAATACTCACCTCCGGACGGGGGAAAGAGCTAGTGCTTAGCGCAGTTAGCGGGTAATGCTAGTACTGCTGGAGAACTGAACTGAAACTTCTGTATTATGCTGTGCTTCAGTGGAGTTGCTTTACTGCTTCTTACAACCTGACTGATAAAATTAATACATAAGGTGCACCGGATTATAAGGCGCATATATTTGACATTATTTGACAAAGGCCACAGCTCATAGGCTAAAACTTGTATAACCCTACCAGATTCAAATGATTTAAATTGATTACTGATTATTGTTTTGTCAGTAATTCTTCTATATATACAGTGGCTGAATATACTCTGCTGTCTGCACAGGTTGGCATCAGGAAGGTGTTTGCGGAAGTGCTGCCCTCTCACAAGGTGGCTAAAGTAGAGCAGCTGCAGCAGGCTGGGAAGCGGGTGGCCATGGTGGGCGATGGAGTGAACGACTCTCCTGCACTAGCAATGGCAGACGTGGGCATCGCCATCGGCACAGGCACTGATGTGGCTATTGAAGCAGCTGACGTTGTGCTAATCAGGGTGAGAGCTCTCAGTCTGGTTTATACCTTGGACTGAACCCTAGGGATGTGCCATATCGCATCGTACGCAATAATGCCAATAACATTTTTGAATATCGTGAACGATATTATCGTGAATTATCGTGCCATATCACCCACCCCTAATAATTACATCAGGGTACTACTTTTTTTTTTTACTGTTTTTAGCAAAATAAAAATGTACACTGTTCTTATTTCCCATTATATATCTACTAGAGACAGATTGTATCTGCCCAGTATCATTTATTTTACTTTAATCCTGGATATATATGGAGATATTTTGAGTGCATTATTATTAGTATCATGACATTCTGGATCATTGACTTCTGTTTCAAATCTGATAAAATTCTTGTATTTTTAATATCTCAGTTAAGGGTGTGCCATATCATATGCAATAATAAAATGTAATTATCATTTTGTTGCAGTAGTGTATTTTTGAAATATATATTTTATTAATTCATTGTTTTTGTCATATCTACAAAAGTATTATCGCGAAAATACTATGAAATATTGTGATATTATTTTAGGGCCATATTGCCCACCCCTACTAAACACTGAGATCAAAGCAGGAGTTTTTATTAGCTTTTATGTGCTATATTAAACATAGTTAAACATCTTCATTGCTGTTTACTGACTGATAAAGTGTTTCTTTTTGTCTTTTTTATCTGTCTTTTCTCAGAATGATCTTCTTGATGTTGTTGCGAGCATTGATCTCTCAAAAAAGACAGTCAAGCGGATCCGTATAAACTTTGTATTTGCACTAATCTACAATCTTGTGGGAATTCCTATTGCAGCGGGTGAGTGAATGCAAGACATGCATATACAAATGGCATATTGGCAGCTGTCCTATTAGTGTGTCTCAATGCAACTTACAGGGTGCTATTTTACACTCTGTGCAGGGCGTGTCGCAATGTTCATTGATACCTTACACTACGCAAACAGTCTTATTTTCACGCCTTGCACCTGTGTTGTATAATAGCAAAGACGCTTATAAATATGCTGTTCTGGAAGTGAGGTCTGTTCAGGTAAATTTCTGGCGTATTGCTATCTTGGCTATGGAAAACACAGATGCGCCACTGACTGATTTGAACCCTGACAACAGTCACCCCTCAAAATAAAACATTACTGTTATGTTACTGTTAGTAATGTAGTCACTTACCTCTGCTGATAAGCACAGAAGCGCTAAGCCATTAAAATAGCAATCCGCCAACGTCTGAATGCGCCCAAAACACACTCATGATTATTTAAGAGAATTAGTAATCCGTGTATCATTCGTTCATTTGATATTCAATTGAGAATCAAAATCGGAAAATTAAAAAACCAATTCGTTTTTTCGTTTTTTCGTTTTTGAATATAATACCAAAAAACGAATAACGGCTTGTATTTTGTATTTTTATTTGGTTATCCAAACAAAAATTGGAAATTTAAAAAACGGACCAGGAGCCGAATTTGATTTTGATTTTGAACTTGACCCATTTGTGTGCCCCGGAAGTTACTGATTTGTTTATTCTTGGTGGGTTTCTGTTGCGCGGGAGTTCACTGCAGTGTTATCTACACAGTCTGTATTGCTGTAGGCTTTGGATGGAGTTGAGGATGGAGAGTTTTATCTTGTTCAGAGGAACTAAACGCGTTGCAGTGAAAGAAGACGATATGACAACAGAAAATACATGTCTTTTTCGCTTAAGGTCGTGTTGAACACAGAACCTTCTAACACTCATTGCAGAACATCGCTGGATCCCCATTTGCTGCAACGTGCACGAAATCTCTTCATGCGTCTTACCACCTTCAAAAAGATCTTTAATTAGGCCAGAATGTGGTTCCAGTCCGGCCATGCTGCCTACAGCAATACAGACTGTGTAGATAACACTGCAGTGAACTCCCGCGCAACAGAAACCCACCAAGAATAAACAAATCAGTAACTTCCGGGGCACACAAATGGGTCAAGTTCAAAATCAAAATCAAATTCGGCTCCTGGTCCGTTTTTTAAATTTCCAATTTTTGTTTGGATAACCAAATAAAAATACAAAATACAAGCCGTTATTCGTTTTTTGGTATTATATTCAAAAACGAAAAAACGAAAAAACGAATTGGTTTTTTAATTTTCCGATTTTGATTCTCAATTGAATATCAAATGAACGAATGATACACGGATTATTAGTGCATGTCTTTTCCTGTCATTAACGATAGCAAAGACTTGCTGACACAACCTAAATCAAGCTTCACAGTGCACAGTTGACCACTCATCTATAAATCACTAAAGTAGGGCCCACAGTCTTACAGAAGAGTTGGGAATTGCTGTTTATTTGACCCATTTTGTGGATTGTCTTAGTTTTCGGATAAGTGAACACATCCTCTACTGAGAAAACAAACGTTTTATTCTCAATATTTAATTATTTTAGTCACTTCACAAAACAGAACAATAACTAAATACAAAATGACAACATTACTAAATACAAAGTCATCCAGCTTCAGATTTGACACTACATGTGGGAATAATATTTATTTTTAAAATGCTAGTTTAAAAGGCTACATTTTTTTTAACTGTTCAAAATCTACTTTCTATATGAAAATCCCCAGAACAGTGAAACCTTTGTCTCTAGAATTTAAATATGATAATCTGCACATTTTAGACTCAATTTCTAATAATTTCTAAAATTAAAGTATTAAAAAGACTGTGTAGTAGTGTGTGTGTGTGTGTGTGTGTGTTTACTTAAAACAAGACATTTGTCCAAGAGTGCTAAAACTTTGAAACTGGATCTCAAATTGTTCAAATTAACAACA
Organism: Astyanax mexicanus; assembly: GCF_023375975.1. NCBI lineage: Eukaryota > Metazoa > Chordata > Actinopteri > Characiformes > Acestrorhamphidae > Astyanax > Astyanax mexicanus. The sequence continues at coordinate 71,758,622 of NC_064409.1, read as the reverse complement.
GGTAAATATTGTTTATTAGTAATTGGTTGTTAAGTAACGCAGTAGCATTATCAGTAAACCCCAGTGATTTAAAGCAGCTGTCTGCTCATATGAGTATAGAACAGTCTGGTCTCATTAGCCCTGTATTAAATGAGATCTTGTGTACTGTGATCCAGGTGTATTAATAGCTGCTTTTGTCTGCAGGTGTTTTTATGCCAATAGGTCTGGTGCTGCAGCCCTGGATGGGCTCTGCTGCCATGGCAGCCTCTTCAGTCTCTGTGGTCCTCTCCTCCCTGCTGCTCAAATGGTGAGTGTATCTAAGCTGCAAGAACACAGTCTGCCTGAAACACAGCTCATTGGGACTGTGAGTCTGTGCTGTGTTCAGTGCTGTTGGAACAGATTTTCCTACTTTCCTGTTTACTGTCTATTCACGTATATATCTTCACTCACATATTTCATAATCCAGCGTTACAATGACTTTCCGAACGTTCAGGTCAAGGAAGGTAATTCCCTAAAATGATCAGTATAAAAAGTTTAATTACTACTACTACTACTAAATTAACTCTGTTTGTTTATTTTAAATATAAATGTTACAAGACATATCTAGACCTATTACAATGAGGTGTACAAGTGGGTCATAAATATAAATCTGTATATAAGGAAGAACCTGTAAAGAAGTAGATTTGGATGTTTATATTCTTGTTGCAAATTTACTAAAACAGTGGGGTTTTTTTATTCGCCGACTTTAAGCAATGTTATACAGGTAGATTTAGAAAGAAATAAATATTTTATATATCCAATTAATGCCATAGAGGTTTAATATAATTTAATAAAATTAAGGGCATTTCCACACTTGAAGTTAGTGTCTCTGGTCTGAATAAGTTGAGCTTGTTTACTTGAAGTGTTTCTCCCTCAGTTTGATTTGTTTTTACACAGGTATAAACCTAAATTCAGCAAAATGCACCCCAACAAACCATGTAAACACATTGTCTCCTCTGACGGATCAGAGTTCTCTGATGCAGGACCAAAAAAGAAAATAAAGCAAGAGGCTCCTGTGTCACAGTTCCAGCGCATATAGTTTTAAAACTTTCAAACAAAGTGTTTTTAATAGCTAGCATGGCTAGCATCCGAATCACATGGACGTGAGGGACCGCACACAACAGCTTTGCATGGAGCAACAGCAGAGACAGTGTTTGTTCATAGCTATGGTAATAAATCAGTTTAAACTGCACCTGCACAGCCGTTTTGCTTAAATAGTTTGGTGAGTCAAGCGAACCACTCCAGAACCCAACCAAGACCACCTCCTTTCACGGGTGTCGGTGGGATTGTATTGATCAAACCAAAGTCTGTATTACAGGATCAACTAGTGCTGGTGTAAAACACGCTAAAAGTGGAGATTGTTCTAGTCAGTAGTCAGTGTCTATATAAGGAATGTTTCCTTGTAATTGCAGAATTATCAACATAACATAAAACATTACTCTTGTCCAAATTCCTTTCCATAGTCTAGTGTAAGTTTTACCTTTTATAGATCACATTTTCTGTAATTGAAATATAATTATTATGCATTTATCAGCTGGGCTATAATTTTTTTATTGTAATAAAACTGTTCTGCACAGAGTGCATCTAAAACGTGTAGAGAGCTTTAAGTTTGTTTTATTAAAACCAAAATATTGCTAAACTGTGCTTTTCATTTAGGCAGTAGGGGTCATACTGTAGGCATCTCAAGATAAAAGATTCCAGTAATTAAAAGATAAATTATTGTTGTTCAATCACCTTCCGATTTTCTTCAAATGTTACATATCAAACTTTATCTACATTAATGCAGCATCAAATGACTGATTTCTATGTGTAGATGTAGTGAATTTAAAGGCATCCTGAGCAGAGAATGAAGTCACACACCCTCTGTGTGTGTGTTCTCTGCTCTTTGTTTTTATAGTTGGTCTGGCCGCATGCATGTTAGTCCCACCCTGTGGAAGAGTTGGCCCTCTCCACGTTGTGTTTTGCCCTCCCCAAGAGGCAAGGCGGTGAACGCCCACACTGCACTGTGCATGCAAGAGGGTGGAGTGCAGTACGCAACATTCAGGTGTATTATAAGCCCGGTTGTACTTGGTAACAGTAGAACTATGCATATCGTGCAGGAGCAAATCAATACCATTCAGTTTGTTTTTTAAACACGTCTAATCATGTGGTCTTCTCTTATTTTCTGTCTCAATAGTTACAACAAACCCAGTGCGGAGAAGCTGGAGCTGCAGCTAGCCGGGCTTCGCAGGCAGGGCAGCCTATCAGACGTCAGCGTTCACATCGGCATGGGGGAGCTGCGGCGCCAGTCGCCCAAACTGAGCCTGCTGGACAGACTGGTCAACTACAGCCGAGCCTCCATCAACTCCCTGCGCTCGGACAAGCACTCGCTCAACAGCATGGCCCTGAGCGAGCCCGATAAACACTCGCTGCTCATCGCCGGAGCCCACTGTGAGGAGGAGATGGTCTGAGGGGGCGGGGCTCCGAGCAGCAGTGCTCCAATGATTCATCATCAGGAGCTGCATGGCTTCTTTTCACACCTCAGTGCCTGCAGAGCAGTGGAGAGACCAAAGCTCAGTCCCTGGAGTCTCATCCCCAGATCTCATCCACCTGCCCACCTGTCCTGTCCACCATATCCGCCAGTACCACTGCGCCAGCCAGTCCCTCCCAAGGCCTGGTGGGAGCTGGGAGGTCGGGGGTTGTGAGGCTGTGGAGAATATGCGAGAATATCAGTGTCTTTTTCGTCTTCTCAGTGCAAATTTAATTTATTTGCGTCGCTCAAGCATTAGAGAAGCGTGTGTGAGCGCATGTGCAATGGTCACGTGGCTGTTTTGTAATGACAATCTACTACTTACCGACCAAAAGAAATGGGACGTGCCATGGGCTGATATGGAAGTCTTTTATTTCTGTGGAGAGAGAAAAATGACTTCGTTTATTATTCTGTTTTAGGATTGTAATGGAAAGTATATTTATGATATCCTTTATTTATACTTTATCATGTTAGTAATGGAACAAAGGATGTTATTAAGAGATATTATTATAATTTTATTATTTATCCAAATATTTTCCACTTCCTTTCTCTCCGTACTTGAATGGGAGTGATGTAGTACAGTAGGAAATGAGAGAATTGCCTAGAGTATCAATCAATCAGTAGAATAATAGCTACAGTAAGTAATTAAAACACACACACACACACATACATACACACATACAGTAGTTACACTTGCCATTGCCAGGGTTCTTAACCTGGTGCTCTCTATCGCTCATTCATCATTGGGACTTTTATAATAAATTATCTGACAAAAAAACAAACAAAAAAAACATTCCAAAGAAAGCATCCTGCCTCACGTCTTACATCTCAGAGGAGGAAGCGGAGGTTCTGGACACAGAGCAAGAGATAGCCTGGATAATTAGCATGGAAAAAATATCCTGCAAGTCCTGCAAGGGTTCTCTCTTGAGCATTTATGTGCACACGCGGAACGTGGACCTCTCTGATGAGCCGATTGATGCAGGAGAAGAGTGAAAACAAATATATCTTGATGTTTAGAGCTGATATTTAGTGGATTTCCATCAGCTATGCCTTCCAGTTCAGCGGGTCAGCTGTAAATGTGTAAATGACAATATGGCAGCATCAATATAGCAATCTCAAGTGCTTCAGACATTCTTATGGTTGCTTTCTAAGTGTTTTGGCAACATAGTGCATCAGAACACAGATAGGTCTAAGAGAGTGGTCAGAAAGAAAATCTGACTTACTTGTTTGTGCTGGTGCCAATTTGTGAAGAAAGAAAAAGTAATGAAACTTAAGATTCTTAAGATTCAGACCCCTTCCACACTTTTTTTTTAAGACAAATTGATTTTCTGCATTTTTTTTAATTATTATTTTCTTTTCAATTCACACAAAATTAAAAATGCTTGTATGAGCAGACTACCCCTGTATGGGCTGACAGTACCGCTAAAAAGAGAGATCAACACACCATGAAAAAAGTAGAAAATGTTCATAATATAACAGTATTACATTTATTCAAATGTGTAAATCTGACATCTATTTTTATCTGTATGTAGGCACTTTAATTTTATGACTTATATCATTCATTATTTAAAGAGTTAGGAGACTTTTGAGATTCAGCCAGAAACATGCTTGCATGCATTATGACGTCAGCATTTTCATAAACCTCTCTTTTCCCTCTCCACTCGATAATGCTGAAAACTGAGTTATAAAGATATCTCCACTTTGAAAAGGGCATTATCAAAAAGCTCTGTTTTTAGTATGTGGATAAACTCTCCTCACTAAATAATGACTTACTGATTACTTGGTGATCACACACACACACACACTAAAGAGGCTGACTGGGAGCATTGTGAAGGACAGATAAGAAATGTATAAGATACTTATGACATTGTCAAAAGCTAAATATGATGTGTTTTGTGGTGTTGTAATGGATAAATGAGAGGAAACTGGCGAGACACAAAGGGGGTCATGTGACATAAAACACTAATAAGCCATGAATAGCTTTTAAATCACTCAGCCAAAGACGCTGGCATGATCACTGCTTAAATGAACTCAGTTGACTTAATTTATATTATAATAATTTGAATTTGTTGGACTTGGAGAATGCAGGCTCTCAAAGTTCACTGTGTAGACAGTGTAACCTAACAGGTGGCTCTACTGTATCACTCTGAGGTAAAATTGTCTGCAGGAGAGCTAGTTCTACACTGCTAGGCCCAATCCTATTTCACCCACCATGTACCCCTACCCCTTCTTTTCTAGTGTAACCCTTCCCATTGGAACAGAGTTAGAAGGGAAGGGAGTGAAATCCTCTACCTAATAATTGGGACAACCATTCAAGCCCCCGATAGATACATCAGCAGGAGTGCTAAAGTTTAGTAGTTTAGTAAACTAGTTAACTTTAGCATTTTAGCATTATATGTCTTCAGAATGTGGGGAGATGGTACAGAAATTAATTATTATTGTCCATTTCTTAATTCCTCTGTGATGGGGAGCTGAAATTAGCTTTGATTTATTTAATTTTTCCATTTCCATTTTCACCATTTAAGGTGGAACTGGAAAGTTAGCTAGCTAGCTATCTAGCTTCTAAGACAAACTAAGACAAAGTGATCTTTTTCATGCTTGTTATGAAGAATTCGGCCATAAAACATTGAAACTACACATTAAACTATGGCAATATAGTGCTAATCGTCACTTTTAACAAGGAAAATACTTACATTTGTGGGCTTCTAACCAGGGATTCTTATACCCCTCAGTTTGAAGTGTGCATCTGAAAAATCTCTGTATGAAGGGCTTACAAGCCCTATCTGTTTCCCTAACCTACCCCTTCAGCCTAAAGAAAATCAGGACACCCCTACCCCTCGGCGTGCACACTCAAATCAGAGGGGTAGGGCCAATGGGTGAAATGGGATTGGGCCCTGGACTTGTAGACCTCTGGGAATTGTTCCTCATTTGGCTAGAACCGTTTTAATTGATGGGACACTGTTAGGCAGTTGTGCCACTTAGTAGCCCTGACTTATTTATTTACATTAAATATTAGCATAGTTAGCATTTAGCATATTCAGTTATTCTGTTCCTTTTCATTCCTCTTAGTAAAGGATTTTAGGGCATTTAGTGTTAAGCTCACATACACTATATACACACTATATGTCCAAATGTTTGTGGACACCAAATGCACACATGCACACACAGAATGTTTAGTCACTGTAGAGTATTGCCAATAGAATAGGACTCTCTGGAGAAGATTAACATGAACCTACTGGCACTTTGCCTAAAGAAGCAGTGGAACTGTGTTCTCTGAAGTGATGGAGCTCCATTCAGTAATATTGGGATGAGTTGTAGGGGAGTTGGGGGTGAGGTGGGATGGGGATCATCCAACATCCAGACCTTACTAACCTTAAACCCATCATATCCAGAATCAAGCGTCAGTTAGAGTAGTGGAACTGTGTTCTCTGAAATGATAGAGCTCCATCCAGTACATTGTGAGTAGGATAAGTGGGGGTGGTAGAACTAATTCAACATCAGAACCTACCTGACATCAGTGATGCTCTTGTTTTGGCTGAATGCAATCAAATCCTGACAGCCATGTTTCAGCATCTATGTGGATGATACATTAGCAAATTTATCAGTCTACAGGACTTGTCTCCAAAATGCATCAGGCTTGTTTAGATGCTTCTTTGAAAACGTCTTTATTGGCTGTTCCATGAAGGTCATATTCGTGCAGGTATCACTGCACGGTAGAACAGTGCACCACCACCACTCCTGAGTCTACTAAACCTTCCTGAAGGTCTTATAAAGTCACACAGGTTAGAGTTCCACTGTGTAGCAATTTAGTTTGTGAGTATTTAGTTTGTAAAGTACCGAATACATTGATTTGATTTCAGAGAAACCCTGAAGTCACACATACACACTTTGTGAAGTATATAGAGAACTTCTCAAGTACAAGCTTTAAGCTATATTGGCTGCAGTGTGTAAGAAGCAAGTCTATTTTATGAGGTCTCTCAGCCCTACAGTGCGTATTCTCTCCACTCGCTCATTGTCTCCGAACCTTTCCTTCAGAATCGGATGAGTATTGATGGCGGACTTTCCTCTGGGATATGTGCCTTTGTTAAAAAACAATGACCTCGTGAAACGCGGCCGCTCCTCACAGCACCGTGTTCTCACATTACCCTGTGTGAAGAAGAAGAAGGAGAAAATGGGAGTTAGAAGAGGGGAAGCGGTGTTACTGTGCCTTTTTATACTGTGTTCACTGTTTTGAAGGATTTTTTGGAAGGCCACAGAGGAGCAGGTTTACTGAAGTAGGCCTCCCTCCTTCTGCAGAGTCAATGCATTTATGAGTTAGTCTACCGTGGCTTCACTGCACTCGGCTGTTATTTATTGCTCTTCTTGCCGTGTATGTGTTTGTATTTTCGTATGCTGAAGTCTGACTGAAGCTGAGTGAATGTGATGTTTATTACGTGCGTCGGCTGATGTGTGTTTTATAGTTGTAATGCATCAATCTTTCAATAAACTGCAGCTTATCAGCTTCATTCTGTTTGTTTGTTTTTTTGATTGGTGAACGGATATAATATTGTTTATACATTAACATGCCAGTCATGGAAGTCATAGCATTTTATAAATTGATCATGAAGTGTTACTTCAGGAGACAGATTGGGAACATTAGAAAGTTTCAAAAGCTTTTATTTCTATTTTTTTATCCCCATTTTCTCCCCAATTTACACAGCCAATTAGCCAACCCACTCATTAGGACTCCAACTATCACTAGTGATGCCTCAACACCAGGAGGGTGAAGACTAGCGCTTGCCTCCTCCGACACATGTGAAGTCAGGAACCGCCTCTTTTCAATAACATCACAGCGCACTCACCGGAGGAAAGCGCAGCGACTCGGTTCCGATACATCAGCTCACAGATGCCTTGTGTTAATCGACATCACCCTTAGGATGTGAAGAAAGTGCACCATCTACCCACCCAGAGAGAGCAAGGCCAATTGTGCTCTCTCAGGGCTCTGGTAGCTGATGGCAAGCTACATGAACAGGATTCGAACCGGCGATCTCCTAAATACAGTGGCAGCGCTTAGCCTGCTGGACCACTGTGAGCCCACCAACACATGTATAAGCTGTGAGGTGTTATCTTGTGAGTGAGATTAAACACTGCTCAGTGTGCTCATGGCAAGGCAACCTGAATTACTATAGTTCAACCAGAAATACATCACAGAAGGCATTACCACCCACAGTGGACAGCACTGGCAGTAGTTGTTAATGATTGTGACCAGTGGTGTCTGGCTAGAACTGTAAATGCAAACAGTTAAGCATCTATAGAACAAATTATATCCGCACTAAATGCTGAAAACACCACACGCACACCATTGTGGAGCTTCTGTGTGGGGCGTGGCACAAATCATGGGACACAGTGAAAGTTCTTATCTAAGGCTACGTTTACAGTACAAGCCACATTGCTCAATTCAGATTTTTTCCTCAAAACAGATTTGGCTATCTTGATGGTTCACATTCACAAACGTAAGTGATCTGTGTGTAATGTGAACAAATCTGTCCCTGAAACTCCTCACATGCGCACATTGATATGTGGATAAACGTTGCCTTCTTCACTAACCACAAAAAACATCATATTTGAGAGACGACTCGTAGCTTTATAAATGGAAATGAATGAGTTAGCAGCTCATATGTGGAGCATCTTTTGCTGGAGTGGAGAGTAAACAGCTGGTCTGAAGTACATTTTCAGGGCGAGGAGATTAAAAAGGCCAGGCGGTTTGCTTTTGCTGTTTTTGCAGCTATAACTGCACAGCTGCACCAAGAGATGTGTGGGTACGAGAGAGAAGCACGTAGCGCATGCATACAAGCAAAAAGACGCATGAATACCGATTTGACCGTTCACATTCATTTTGCATGTCAATGGATTTTTGCATTTTCAAATCAGATTTGAGTCACTTCCATATGCGGTCCTAAATCGGATAAGTGATACTTATCCGATTTAGGACCGCATATGGAAGTGCATCTAATCTAATTTGAAAAAATCGTATTTCAAATCAAATCAAATTTATTTATATAGCGCTTTTTACAACTGGTGTTGGCACAAAGCAGCTTTACAGAAGCATGATTACCGGACAAAGAATCAGGCAAAAACATTAAACATAGAAAATACAGAATACAGAACCCCCAGTGAGCGCGGAGGCAAGGAAAAACTCCCTCAGAGCTGCAGGAGGAGGAAGAAACCTTGGGAGGACCAAGACTCACATTTAAAGGGGAACCATCCTACCACTGGTCAAACGGCTTTTAAATTAAAATTTAAAAAGTGTTTTATACATCCACATAGGTTTTATATATTCAGGAGTATAATAGCGCCATTAATGGCTTGGATTTATTCTGTATTGGAAAGTAAGATGGATGATGAGCAGCTGATCTGTGGTCGGTGATGGATGGAGAAGAGCTGACTTCAGAAACTTCCATCAGTCTGGCTGGACAGGAGACGCGAGAGCCTGAGGGTCCAACATCCATCGGTAGCAACATCCATCGGTAATCCATCGGTAATTTGACACGTTCACACAGCCATGAAAAACTCTGATCTGAGCCACATTGAGCAAAAAATCAGATTTGAGTCACTTCAGCCTGATAATGTGAACAGCCTATATTAATATTTGAAACATTTATTTATTTTTTCATTGATGCAGTAGGACTATGAATAAAACCCCTATGAAATTATATAAAAATGTCCAAATGTTTATGGAACCCCTTTAAATAATTTTTAACATGCTACTTGAGAATGATGGAGCGCCATTTAATATTTTTGCATGAGTTAGGGGTTTAGGGATGAGGTGGGGTGGTGATCATTCAACACCCTGACCTCACTAATGCTCTTTTTGCTAAATGCAATCAAATCCTCACAGTGATTCACCAAAATCTAGTAGAAACAGTAGAGACAGATGCTCCAACAAAAGCAGACTAAAGTCTATTTAATACTCTTGGTTTTGAACAGTGAATAATAATGTGTCCCAATGATTTTTCCCATACACTTGAACCCTTTCTGACAATAAAGTCAATGTTGCTTTAAACACAGCTGATGTGGTGTCAGGATGTTAAGTTATATAATGCACACATGCACAGTGTTCACACTGGAAACGTGTACAGTTGGGATTGCCTGGATTCAAGCTTGCCTGAGGGTCATATAAACTCCAGAGGTAATCAATTGGGATGAATTACACATACACAGATCTTTACCAGCTATTGACACTGACAATCTGGATACAGAGGAATCCTTAGATGCTTCATTTAATCACACACACACATGCACACTGACCGGCCACTTCATTAAAACCACCTCCCGCATTCACTGTCCATTTGACCAACTCCATTGAGCACTTTGTGGTATAATTGCAGACTGTAGTCATTTTATTCTGTTTCTCTGTATGTTTTATTATTAAATCAAGGGATCAAGGGTCTGGAGGAAGAGTGGAGAGACCCACAGTCCAAACTGCTTGAGGTCTAGTGTGAAGTTTCCACCAATCAGTGATGGTTTGGAGAGACATGTCATCTGCTGGTGTTGTTTAAGTTTAATCAATGATTGTATTTCAGCAGGGGAGGCATGAGGATTCCTGGAGAGTTAGTTCATACCTTGTATCTATTGTTTATGTATTAATTGATACTTTTGTATTAAACTGAATTTATATACTTACTTATCTATATATTTACAGCTCTGGAAAAAACAAGAGACCATTTTAAAATGTTGAGTTTCTTTGATTTTACCAAATTGAAAACCTCTGGAATATAATCAAGAGGAAGATGGATGTTCACAAGCCATCAAACCAAACTGAACTGCTTTGAATTTTTGCACCAGGAGTGATCCTGGTGAAAGTTATTCAAAAGCAGTGTGTAAGACTGGTGGAGGAGAACATGCCAAGATGCATGAAAACTGTGATTTAAAACCAGGGTTATTCCACCAAATATTGATGATTTCTGAACTCTTAAAACTTTATGAATATGAACTTGTTTTCTTTGCATTAATTGAGGTCTGAAAAGACTGCATCTTTTTTTTTTAGCCATTGCTAAAAAAATCAGCCTTTTCTGCAAATAAATGCTCTAAATGACAATATTTTATATTTTGAATTTGGGAGAAATGTTGTTCAACTTTTTAAACTGAATTTTTTTTAGATGCACTAGTCTAGTATATATAAAACATTTACATTTTATTCATCATTCATGTATTTATGGGTGTAATTATTAATATAAAAATTATGTATACATAATTAAAGTTTTAATTAATTATTGTATTTCAGCATGGGAGGCATGATGAGTTCTGGAGAGCTAATTTATACTTAGTATGTATTATTTATGCATTTATTGATACTTTTTACTTTTTATGGAGTTGAATTTATATAGTTTATATAAATGGTTTTGTTTGGTGTATAATATCTCTATTGTCTCCTAGGGCCCCATGTGGGTGTGTAAGCGCGCGCGAGCGCGTGTGTGTGTGTGTGTGTCTGAGCTGTGGGAAACGGAGCAGCTTGTCGGTGGCGCGCATGCCCGGGCTGAATGCGGTGCGCGTTCACGCGGACAGAGGGGGCATTAGAGAGGGGGGAGGTAAGTTTTGTTGAGTTTGAGGGAGAAAAACATCTCAGCGCGGTGTGAGAGAGCTCAGACAGAGCTCTCCTGCTGGACTGGAGCTTCTGCCTGGCTGCTCTGTGGATCAACAGGCGGGGGCAGGGTAAAGCATGGCCGTGTCTCAGGGGCTGATCCTCGCCTTCCTGCTGGAGCGAGGAGGTCGGGTGAGGAACTCCGAGCTGCTGAACGCCTTCAGAGACTTCCTGAGCTCCAGCGAGCCCGCGGAGCGGAGGAGGAACCGCGACCTCTTCAAACACTTCGTCAACAACGTGGCTGTGGTCAAGCAGATCGATGATGTGAAGTACGTGGTGGTGAAGAAGAAGTACCAGGACCTGGTGCAGGGTGGAGGAGGAAGGGTGGAGACTGAGGAGAGCAGCTGCAGCTCCAGCAGCTCATCATCTCTACAGCCATCAGGCATCACCACCCAGCAGAGGACCAGCTTCTCCACACGTGAGTTTCAGTATAAATCCAGAGAGTGAGGATGCTTTCAGATATCCTGCTAAAAAATTAATAAATAAAAAGCTAAAAAGTTTACAAGATTGGTTAAACTAGATGACCAGCTTAGATCTTGACCAGCATTGGGTATCTTCTCCTATGAGGTTTTTACTTGGTTTAGCTGGTCTACAAACATGCACTGTGTTTTACAAACTATAAAGCTCACCAGATTAGAACACCACACCATCAATCAACATCTATTTTCTGGCCTTTTTTTATATATAAGTCGCACCTGATTATAAGCCTTATAAACATTATGCGACACTAGTAAGGAACAGGGCTGTCTTGCCATGTTTTCCTTCTAATTTAAAGTCTTTTAAAGTCAAACGAGCGCTGAATGTTAAGCTACACAGACTTCTCACCTGGAAGCTCTTCATTTGAGTGAGTAAAGAGCTTCCGTTTATTTACAGTAAGCTTAGGTTTCCAGATTACCACTAAGGCTAGGTGCAGCAGTATTAGCATTAGCAGCCACGGTTAGCACGCTAATAAATGCCGCTGGACAGCACTACACTGAGGAACCCTGATTGTTCCGGTAAGCCATGGTAATATTAGCTAGCGGTTTGTCCCACGTAGCTTGTTTTAACACTGTAAACGCAAAGGCGACAGGCCGGTAAGTTAATACTCGCCTATGAATGGCAAAAGGGCTAGCGTTTAGCGTATTTAGCGGGTAATGCTAATGCTGCTTCAGTCTCTGTGCTGGAGAACTAAACTGAAACTCCTGTATAACGCTGCACTTCAGCAGAGTGGCTTTACTGCTCCTTACAACCTGTGATATCATAAATACAAAAGGTGCACCAGATTATAAGGCACACTGACAATTTTGGAAAAATGTAAGGATTTTAAGTGCACCTTATAGTGCGAAAAATACGGTACACAATACATGATTAGTATAGCAATACATGATTAGTATATATGATACTTCACAAAATCACTGAGGTGCTCAGTGAACTCCAGCACTGTGGTACAGTGATAGGATGCAGCACCTGTGCAACAAGTCCAGTCGTGAAATTTTACTACTCACTACTAAATATTCCACAGCCAACTGTCAGTGATATTATAACACAGTGGAAGAGCTTCAGAGTTCATCACTACACACCTCCAAACTTCATGTAGCGTCAGATTAGTTCAAAAATAGTAGAGAGACTTGTGTGCTTGTGTGTGTGTGTGTGTGTGTGTGTGCATGCATGTGATTATTTAATTGATTAGTGCCACCACGTGGAGTCATGAAGCAGTAACTTTAGTAAGCCAAACTGGGGAGAGTTTTTGAGAGTTTAGAGTGCCTGTGTTTCAATAAAATTGTCCATATTTGTTGCTATGCATCGGAGAGATTATGGTCAAACAGCAAGATGAGGCAGTTCTACCAGCATGACCAGCATAAGTAGGTAGTCAACCAGCCAAACTAGTTGGTTGACTAGTAAGACCAACTAGACTAGATTGGTCAGCCAGCTTGGTCTTGCTGGTGGACCAGTCCAGTCATGCTGCACGGGATGACCAGCCTGAACACCATGGCCAAGCATCAAATGCAACATGCACTATTCTGGTCACTATTCTAGTATTTTCTTACCAGTATATGGAATGTTTTTGATTGATGGTTTAGACCAAACTTGACAACAAGTGTGAACAGTTTTAATGTCAAGACTAGATCATTTGAAACCATTACAAGGAAAACCAGTTCTTGAGCTGGATTTTGAGCAGGGTAACAATGTTTGTATTTCATATTTGTAATGTCCAACGTTTGTTTTTTATAAACCCCACAAATCCAGATTCCAGCTGCTGCATTGGCCATACCGAGAGCCTACCCAGGAAGATACAGCTCCAAAGGAGACGTTCTGAAGGTGCTGAACGTGCTGACAGTGGTGTGATCAGTTCTCGCGCCAAGCCCCCAACCAGCCTAGATGATTCCTACACTACTAGAGTGCTTAATGTGTCAAATACTGGGAAAACTGGCAAAACTGGGGCTGTTTTTGCTGTTGTTGCAATCAAATCACCACCACCCCCACATATGAGATGCATTTCAAGGAGTGATTCAAAGCGTGATTCAAAGCATGATTCAAGGTACAAAGTACCAAGTGATGATGACCATGCACTTCAGCAAGAGATCCCATTCCAGCGCTTTCCGGCTGAAAAAGCTGTTTTTTCGAAGAGTATGTCACATCCGATTGATGGACATCAGTATCGATCATTAAGAAGCAAAAGGAGGCCATCATTGGTGTCCAGTTCACCAGCAACAAAACGGGGCACCAAAACAGGGTTCGATGCCAAGGAACAAGCTCCAGTTCCCCTGGAGCCGAGAGAGCACGAATGGCTTCTGAAGTCGGCCACCGGTCGGTGGGGTCAGGTGTCCAGCCTCCTGCTGCAGGATGTCCATCTAGCGGAGAAGAAAAGCTTTGTGTCAGGCTTCACAGTTCTCCACTGGGCTGCCAAGAAAGGCAACAGCAAGATAGTGCGCCAGATCCTTGATCTTTCCAAGCAAGGCGGCTTGGAGGTTGACGTAAACGCCAAGAGCCACGATGGCTACACACCCCTGCATGTTGCAGCTATTCACAACCATGTGTCAGTGCTAAACGTGCTGGTGCACAACTACGGAGCCAACTGCAACATCCGAGACAACAGTGGCAGAAAGGCCCATCAGTACCTGCCCAAAGATGTGTCAACTGATGTGAGGGAGATGCTCGGAGACCCTCACGTTTTTCATCGTTCAGGGCAGCGTCGGCACTCAGTTGATGATCAGCAGCTCTCGGACGTCTCCAAAGGGTTCCACTCATTCAGCAAGCTGTTCCAGCCCAGCACAGGGCACAAAAAGAAGCCTAGACACCGGCCAAGCTTCCACTTCATCAGCGATGACCACGACGAGAACAGAAAGGACTGTGGGACTTACAGCCGGAGACCATTGCACTAAATCTAAAGATAAATTGACCACTTACTACAGTAGATGCACTTAAATTTGACTGTTACTCATTGTTTATTAATATATAGTGTTATTTATAGTATAATTTAATTTTAAGTAGTGAGAGAACTCACCCAGTTTCACCCAGATTGCGAGCAAGTTGCTGCTGTCCAGTGTCCAAAAACACTGTCCATCTCCATTTTTGTCAATTTTTCTTGTTTTAAGCCTGTAGCTGTTGTACATGAACACTGCGTAAATAATTCTGGATAATAGACCAATAGAAATGCTCTTCTTAAAACACCTAATCAAACTGTATTGTATTTACTTACATTTAAAGTTAGGAGCACTTTTCCTTTTCCTGTAAATTCACCATTTGAAGTTTTTGATTAAACAGCATCAATGCATCAGTCTACTGGCTTGATAAGCTTAGCACTCACCTGACAGTTTTCCACTGCTGGCCCAACCTCAGACCACCCAGGTAACTTTATCATGCACTAACACTATTTTTTTATTCCTCTGAAAACAAACAATTATAAGTGCACAGAGACCTTTTTTTAAGGCAAATATTACACACAACCAGTAGAATAAAATAGTCTGATCTGTATTTATTTGATGCGTTCTAAATTTTATTAGAAATTAATCAAAGGTATATTAAAACTGTACTGATTGTGTAAACAAACGATAAAAAGAGGCTGTATAATACTCATCATTACCACTGGTGAGCCACCCAGAACACTTTGCCATTAGCGGGCCAACAGTTGTAAAAAATAGTTTAATTCATTTTAACTACAGTGAGTTCATCGAAAATGTCTTTTAATATTTAGTCTCAAAGCAGTGAACTTTGTAGGTAGTGAATTTTGCAGGCATCCTAATTCTACTTTGCTAAATTTCTACATAATTAACACATTAAGGAAATGTTTACACCATGATTTTAGGCCAGATTTTCTGTTTTTGGAGATTGAGGACAAAAGCCTTTAAACGATCTGACAACTCCAGAATTGTATAGTAGTATGGACTTGGCCTAATTTTAGAGATTTTATTTTTACAATGGTGAAGAAAACCAGGGGTTACCATGACAACAACATAAATATAGCCATTTTACCCTCACTTGGCATGACCTATGGAAGCTCAACAATGCTGCATTGACCTGTACCATTGTGTGCCTGGGGGGGTTCTCCTGAATTCAATGTAGATGTGATTATCACATGGACAATTCTAGCCAGATGTCAGGATGTTGGTTGGAGTTGATTCTTAAACTTTCTTAACTCATCCCAAAAGTATTGGGTGGTGCAACATCACTCCAGAAAACACAGTTTCACTGCTCCACACGCCAAGGCAGGGGGGCTTTTTAAAATTGGCATTAAGAATGGAGCCAACAGGTTCATGTGTATCTGCTGTTAAAGTACTGAGTTCATCCAGACTAACCGGCTTTACCACTTCACTTTGGCCAGTCTATTTTTCAGCAGAGCCATCACACCCACTGTAAAGAAATCTGAAACTCCATTAACTCTTTTACGCCAAATCACTCTCATTAACTCAGCTTACAAAGCAGACTGAATTCTGAAGAAATTTATAAATTTAGAGTTTACCTATATCTGAACCAGAGACTCATTACTTATTGCTTGTATTCTAGAGTTATCTTTATTTTTAGACAGTAATAAATCTGTTAGATTTAAACATAAGATTGTAATATTAAGAGTTAATAAAGCACTTGTGCTGTTCTGCTACTGGATTGGCTGTTGCTCACGTTCAGTAGAAACAATGTTTTTCTGTGTTCTGTGAATGACTGCTTGCCGAATCTACCATATCTGATTCTGTGTATGAGTGTGAACACTGAATGTGTGTGAGAATAAAAGAGGAACACTGTTCTGCTCTGCGTGGGCTGCTGGAATGTTGACCCTTCAATTTGTTGCCCTTCTATTACATTTGCACATTTCGTGTTGTTTCTATAACAGAGTGAGCAGAAGAATAATGGATGGATGGGTGGAGACTTACTATCTGATGATTTAATGACTCCTATTTAAAATCACTTTTAAAATTCTTAATCACTCTTAAAATTAAAGATGGTCCAAATGGTTCTTTAAGCGATTCCACAAAAACATTATTAGATCTGTTTAATTTACATTTTTTTTAAATAGAGGTTTTCTGCACAAACAACACATACAAAAAGGTTCAGCCTAAAACCAGAACTGGTTCTTCTACAGCATTACCCAAATTAATTCTCAGGGTTTTTTTTAGACTTGTCATTTAATGAGTTTCTGGACTCAGAACATTTTCTTCTTGGTTTGGTTTCTTTTCACACATGAAAAAATCTAAACTCAACCAAAGGCATCACAACAAGCCATGTGAGCATGTTCTGTTCACTGATTGGTCAGACCTGTCTGGGGCAGAGCAAGAAATCCTTTTCTTAACACAAACAAATAACTCCAGAACAAGACCTCCTCCTTCTGAATCACTTGAATAAGAGCAGTAGCTAAATATAAGAGCCGTTCTTTAAACTGCAAAGAACCAATTAAGCATTCAGATGGTTTCTAACTGTATATACCTGTTCATCTTAGAAGTGCCAGCTTGTGTTTGTTTGTTAGAAACACACTAAATTACCTTTATCCAATACAATCTTAAAAATAAAGGTGCTGCAATATGTTCTTTAAATAATTTTTTTTTTTTTTTCTAATTTTAAGGCCAATTACCCAACCCACTGATTAGGACTCCCTCTATCACTAGTGATGCCCCAAAACCAGGAGGGTAAAAACTAGAACATCCAATACATGTAAAGTCAGCCACCACCTCTTTTCCAACTGTTGCTGATGCAGCATTGCAGAGCAGCATCACAGCGCACTCGGAGGAAAGCGCAGCGACTGGGTTCTGATACATCAGCTCGCAGACGTCTTGTGGGAAGAGAGCGCCATCTACCAACCCAGAGAGAGAAAGGCCAATTGTGCTCTCTCAGGGCTCTGGCAGCTGATGGCAAGCTGCATGAACGGGATTCGAACCAGCGATCTCCCAATCATAGTCGCAGCACTTTAGTATGCTGGACCACTCATAGAATAGTATTTCTGTAAAGGAGATGTGTGAAAGAAAGAGGTTTAATGTAGTGGATGAACAGCTGCCGAAGCCCTGAGAGAGCAGAGTTGGCCTTGCTCGCTGGGTGGGTAGATGGTGCTCTCTCCCCACATCACTCAGCACAAGGCGTCTGTGAGCTGATGTATCAGAACCGAGACGCTGCGCTTTCCTCCGAGTGCACTGTGATGCCTCTCAGCAATGCTGCATCAGCAGCTGTTCAAAAAGAGGAGATGGCTGACTTCACATGTATCGGAGGAGGCATGTGCTAGTCTTCACCCTCCTGGTTTTGGGGCATCACTAGTGATAGGGGTTAGGGTTAGTTCTAATGAGTGGGTTGGGTAATTGATTGTGTAAATTGGGGAGAAAATAGGGAAGAAAAAAGAAATAAAATAACAAAAGGAGTGGATGAAAAGGTTCTTTTTCTTTAAAGGTGCCTCCCACTTGCATCCTTTTTACAAAAATGGTTCTTTCAAAACCATCATTTAAAGAACTCACTGTAGCACCTTTATTTGTATCAGTGTAAATTATTTAGAGCTGGCATTTCTATGCTACGTCTGTGGTTTTATTAACGTTTAAGAGTTGAGTAGGTTACATATCACATATCACAAAGTTTTTTCCCAGCAGACAGGGGATTTAGTGTACTGCTCA
This sequence comes from Astyanax mexicanus, assembly GCF_023375975.1. Lineage (NCBI taxonomy): Eukaryota > Metazoa > Chordata > Actinopteri > Characiformes > Acestrorhamphidae > Astyanax > Astyanax mexicanus. The sequence continues at coordinate 71,740,414 of NC_064409.1, read as the reverse complement.
TAAAAGCATAGTAAGCATTGCAGAGCCTTTGTCCATACAGTCAGTGATGCAGTCCTAATTTCGCAGCGCAGCTCCCCCTGAGGCTTGTGTGCAGTGTTGTGTCCTGGTGTGCATGCCCTTGACTCGGGGCTTCCCGGATGGGGTGAGGAGAAGTGTGGTGTCTATTAAACAGACAGAGAGAGTGCACGTGGGTTCAAACATGCAACAGAAAATCCTTATATGCTTCATTTAACCCAGCTCATCTAATCTGCATGAATATGTATTTTCCCCCAAGTTTAAAGCTGAAATTAGACATCTGGCCACAGCTGAAATAGCCAAAAAGCTAAATGAGGTAATCATTGTTGTTCATAGATATTTCTGATATTTACAGTAGTATATGGGCCCTAATATAAGACCTAAACAGTGAGTCAACAAATACATTAAGATACGTTAGTGAAGATACAAACTACCACTGGTCCTTTTTTTATTTGTACCAATACCAACACACCAATATTGTTTTTAGTATTCTTCATTTAAAAATTACTGATCTAGTTAAAATGTTTTTTTTTATGAACCCCTTCACTCAAGAGTAGTATCTAAAGTTAACTTTCATAATTATACTGATCGCACTCTCTACTACCCCACTGGAAGATACACAGTGTGTGTGTTCTTTCAGGATGGATGTGTTACAGCATCAAACAATGTTCATTTTCTTTTCTCGTAAAGTGTATTCAGAACAATCTGCTGATTTAAGTGTGATGCTAAAATCAATTAATGTCAACATACCATCTCTAATTAATTGTATTATTTTGAGTCAGGTTTAAGTTTGTTTTGGTGACAGACCTAAACCATCCAACTCAATACCATACGCTGGTCAGGAGCTAAACTGGTTACCCAGCATTATTTTGACATATAGTCCTCATTTGTAGATACTATTCAGACCCAAAGTTAATTAATCAAGTTAATTGTAATTATTTGTAGGTACTGAAAAAAAAACAAGTTATTATTTCTAGATGCTAAGTCAGATTTTAGAAAAATATATATATATATAACCACAATGGTTCCCAGATTTATGCACCTGCCTAATTTGTTTAAAGATTTTTTACACACTTTCTGTAAATCCTATAAACTTTTTTCCCTTCTCACTGTGTTCATCTGCTATATGATGTGTTTAACTGAAATTGTTGATCTGAACAACCAGTGATTTATAAAGGAAAATCATGAAAATTATCAGGGGGGCACAAATCTTTTTATACCACTGTATAACCAATTTTCTAAATGCTACAACAAAATGTAGAGAAATTATGTTTAAAGCCTACAGTCATTATTTATAGATATATTTTAACATATAGCTAAGTTAGCTTGTTAACTAGAATTTCTAGAAAAGTAAAATAAGTAATATTAAGAAAGTTATTTTTGGATACTACCTAATAACTTATTTTAGATGCTAAGATAATAAGATAATAAGACCTTATTTTACTATGTTGCTAGGTAGACTAATGAAAACCACAATTTGAAAAAAATATATACATATAAATTATTATTTTAATTAATTAATTAATTATTAAATTATTATTAATATAATCCTTATTTTCAGATGCCTAAGTCAGACTTTATAGAAAATAAGTCAAATAATAGCTAAGTGAATAATATAGAGAAAATATTTTTCAAAATGATTATTTAAAAAAGAAGCTGGTTAGCTAAATGTTAACCTAGCTAACTGACTAGAAAGTAATTCTATGTGAAAGTAGAGGGGAAATAAGTAATAAATTTAACATAATTGTTAGTTTTAGATACGACATCCAATTCTAGAGAAAATCAGCAATATTAAGACATATTCTACACACTAGCAAAGTCAATCATACAGAGAAAATAAGTCATTTATTTTAGCATATAGCTAGTAATTATTTCTATATATTAGCTATTTAGCTTATTAGCAATAGCTAAAGTTAGCTGACTAGCTACAAATCATAATTTGGAGAAAATAAGTTTTAATATAGGATTATTAGTGAAAACACAGAAAAATTATGAATTAGTCCAGAATATTATAGTTATTTTTAGAAAGTAAATTGATGAAAAGTAATTATTTTAGTTTAAATTTAAGTGAAGTCAGAATTTAGAGGAAATTCGGTTTAAATTAGAGACTATTCTAAATTAAAAGTCAGTCAGGTAAACAGAGCGGGCTGAACACAGAGAATACCCGCCTGTTTTGGCCCGGATTTACATCCTCTTCTATATCAGCGAAGTGAATAATAGAGAGAACATATTTTTAAAGTCATTATTTAAAAAAAGAAGAAGAAGCTAATTAGCTAATTGTTGTTTTTAAAATGTTAACCTAGCTAAATCACTAGCCTAAAACAGAATTTGGAGAAAGTAAGTCATTATTACAAAATTCTACCTAAAAATAGAGGGAAAATATTATTTTAGATACTCAAAAGTACAAAAACATTACAGTTGCTAGCTAGACTAATGTAAACCACAATTTAAAAAAAGGTAAATTATTAAAATATAATTATTATTCCAGATGCAAAGTTAGACTTTATTAAAAAAATATTTTAGAATTTCATTATAAAAAAAAAGAAGATAGTTAGCTAATCATTGTTTCTATAATGTAAAACGTTAACCTAGTTAACTGACTAGCCTAAATTAGAATTTGGAGAGAGAAATTCATTATTAGTAGATTCTAGAGGGGAAATAAGTAATTAATTCAACATAATTATTCGTTTTAGATACTACATCAAAATCATTATAATTTATAGAAAATAAGCATAATTAAGAAATATTTTCTCTAATTCTAGACACTAGCGAAGGCAATCACATTTAGCATATAGCGAATCATTATTTCTATATATTAGCTATTTAGCTTATTAGCAATAGCTAAAGTTAGCTGACTAGCTACAAATCATAATTTGGAGAAAATAAGTTTTTATAACTGGATTATTAGTCAAAACACAGAAAAATAATGAATTAGTCCAACATATTATAGTTATTTTTAGATAGTAAATCAATAAAAAGTAATTATTTTAGTTTAAATTTAAGTGAAGTCAGAATTTAGAGGAAATTCGGTTTAAATTGGAGACTATTTTAAATTAAAAGTCAGTCACGTAAACAGAGCGGGCTGAACACAGAGAATACCCGCCTGTTTTGGGCCGGATTCACCTCCTCTTCTACAAAGAAGTGAGGGATAAATGTATAAATATATGTTTTTTAATAATATTCGCTGAATTCTCTGAATTATCCCCGGTTTTCTGGGTTTTTCAGCGTCACGGCCGGCCGGGTCGGGTGTTAATTAGGGACCGGTGTGTGAGTGAGAGGGCGGCGGAAGTGTATCCGGGGCTGATCTGAGCTCTGCGGGCAGTAAGCTGAAGTTAAAGTGTGCCGGTTTCTCCGCGATGGCTCCGCCGCCGTGTGTTCCGTTCCCCCGCTTCACCGCGCTGGTGCCGGTGGCGGTGGTCGTGCTGTGGGTGGTCGCGGGGTCGGGCCTGGCGCTCCTCGGTAACGGGGTGCAGCCGGACAGCCTGGCTCATCACGGGAACATCCTGAGCCCGCTGCTGAAAGCCCTGTCCGAGCAGGAGCCGTGGGGGGCCGCGGAACCCCGGACCCGGCCCCGGCCCGACTCCCGGTACGTCCGTTTCATGAAGCGGCTCTACAAGCTCTCCTCCAGACCCGAGAGGAGCCACGAGACCGAGCAGCTCTACAACACCGTGCGCCTCATCACCCCCAGACAGGAGTGCCTGAGCCACAGCACAGGTGGGGCTGTACACACACACACACACACACACACAGATATATAAACAGATATACAGCTCTGGAAAAAAATAAGTTCAGTTTCTGAATCAGTTTCTCTGATTTTGCTATTAATTCTCACAAATTCCAAACAAAAATTTGTCACTTAGAGCATGTATTTGCAGAAAATGAGAAATGTCTGAAATAACAAAAAATAATGCAAAGAAAACAAGTTCATATTCAAAAAGTTTTAAGAGTTCAGAAATCAAAATTTGGTGGAATAACCCTGGTTTTTAATCACAGTTTTCATACATCTTGGCATGTTCTCCTCCACCAGTCTTACACATTGCTTTTGTGTTGGTCATCCTCTAGTCCTTCATCAGTGCTCACAGGATGCTAACCACAGTTCACGCATGTCCACAGGATTCTGTTGTCACAGGACGCTGTTTCTGGACTATGGACTAGACACTTAGTCCAGCAGTGTTAAAGTTGTTGGTGTATCTCTTTCCAAGGTCTATTGTTTACATTCTTCAGCTGTTTTTCTGCTAATAAAGTCTCGTTTCTTCATAATTGTGTAAATTTTTGGGACAAAGTAAACCCATCATTAATTAAAGCATTCATTTAAAGCATTGGTGTTGTAAATTACATGTACTCCTAAGAGTAAAGTAAGTCACAAATCTACAAATAAAGCTCAGTCATGAAAAAAAATATATAAATAAATAAAAATACCATGATATACCTTGAAACTGTCAGAATCTTGCAAAATACTGTGGTACACATTTTTGGCCATACTGCCCAGCACTGCAATAATAGCTGCTCTGTGGTGGTTTTCTCTCCTTTGGGGTCCTGATCATTGAGGAACAGGGTGACCAGAGGATAATAAAGTATGCAGAAAAACAGATTTAGGACTACAGGCTGTAATTATAGAAGTACAAAACATTCCATATGATTATATGATCATATGATTCCAACTGACTTTGGATTGAGTAACAATGTCTTTTTTTTCTCACAGACTATTTCACACAGGACATCTCCTACAGCTTGGACCGCGTCCGAGCCCAGGAGCACCTACTCAAGTCTGTGCTACTCTACTCCGTCAACCACAACCTTGCAGCCTCCCTCGCCTCCATCTGCTACCTGCACGTGAAGGAGCACATGCCCTCAGACGACCGCTTCTGCCTACACCCCCACAGCTCCTCCCGCCTGGCCACGGCAGTCACCTTCCACGTCCGGTCGGAGAGAGCTGGTCGGCGCAAGTGGGCAGAGGTGGACGTGACCCCCTTCCTCCAACCGCTGATCCGGAGCCACAGGAAGGACCTCCACCTGCTCCTCAACCTCACCTGCCTAGAGCACGGGATCCACGGACGCCCTGGTAGAAGCCCCCTGGAGCTCTCGCACGTGGCACCATCGCTTCTGTTGTATCTCAACGATACCAGTGAGGTGGCCTATCGGAGGAGCTCTGCACACAGCAGGTTCGGAAGCTTCAGATCAAATCACTGGGATGCAAAGCCCCTCCGGCACGATCACCATTCCGGATCAGAGCAGCACACATGGAGGGATCGCAGGAGCACTCTGAACAGCACTCAGGAACCCAATACCAACCTGTCCAGCTACGAGTTCCCCACGGATGAATGCGACCTCTACGACGTCAGGGTGAGTTTCAGCCAGCTCAAACTGGACCACTGGATCATAGCACCCCACAAGTACAACCCCAGGTACTGCAAGGGGGTCTGCCCCAGGGCAGTGGGCTACATCTACGGCTCGCCCGTGCACACCATGGTGCAGAACATTATCTATGAAAAGCTGGACTCCTCCATCCCCAGGCCTTCATGCGTTCCTTCAGAATACGACCCCTTGAGTGTTTTGACCATTGAGAACGATGGATCCATTGCCTACAAGGAATATGAGGAGATGATTGCTACTAAATGTACCTGCCGGTAAGGCTTAAATCTATCTGTAACAAGAGGTTTCGTAAAAAGAAAACGTTTGCACTTACCGTACAAATTTCAGGCGAGACGCTGAGATTGTTTTCTCACTGTTTCATTCACCATAGCCATTTAATCCATCCCGACAGTGTTAGTTGAATGACCTCGGTAATATTTTCTCATTTCTCTCAAAAAGTCACGTTTGTGTGTATAAAAAAGTTGAGCAGGTGACTAGATGAGAAAAAAGCTTTATGTTTAACGCGTATGAATACGATTAATATTAATATTAATTAATAATACGAAGTTAATTATTTAATTTATGTTCTTGGTGGTTGTGTCTCAGTTCTCCGCATGCTTGAACACAAATGGCAGAAGTTTTAAACAAATCTAGTTCTGGACCGATTATGAAAAGTGTAGTCCTGTTCTTCTTAATGGAACACTTTTACAGTCGTTTTTAATACCTGTGGATTGCAGCGGTTGTCGGAACGGCAACCTCTCTCTTCATGATGTCCAGAAAGTAAGTTGCCCTAAACTAAGGACAACTTGATGAGCGAATGAAATGCTCGAAGGCATTTGATCATTGTGTGCCAAACGGTTTATAGCAGAATACATTTAATGTGTGTATTTATGTCATTTGTCTGTGTGCCTTGTTCTGGTTGGCTCTGATTTCACACCAAAATATGATCTTTTGATAGATTCATAAAAAAAATGTGAAATAAAAAAAAACAAAGCAAGCACTCTTGAGGTTCTGTTAATGTTTATTTTTTTTCCAGATGGCCCTGGAATTTCAGCTGTACGGTCAGAGATGTACAGTAACGAAGCAGTACTACCTCACTACTCACTACAGTGGCTTGCAAAAGTATTCATACCCCCTGAAATTTTCCATATTTTGTCACATTACAACCACAAACATATAAATATATTTAATGCGAAAGAGGTTTAGGTCTGGACTTTGACTGGGCCATTCTAACACATCAATATGTTTTATTATACTACCATTCCACTGTAGTTCTGGCTTTATGTTTAGGGTCATTGTCCTGTTGGAAGGTGAACCTTCGCCCCAGTCTTGAGTCTTTTGCAGACAACAGGTTTTCTTCCAAAATTGCCATGTATTTAGCTGCATCCATCTTCCCATCAACTCTGACCAACTTCCCTGTCTCTGCTGAAGAAAAGCAGCCCCAGAGCATGATGCTGCCACCACCATGTTTCACAGTGGGGATGGTGTGTTCAGAGTGGATTGCAGTGTAAATTTTGGCCAAAAAGTAAAATTTTGGTCTCACCAAAGCACCTTGTTCCACATGTTAGCTGTGTCCCCAACATGGCTTCTGGTAAACTGCAAACAGGACTTTTTATGTTTTTCTTTTAAAAAGGGTTTTCTTCTTGCCACTCTTCCATAAAGACCACATTTGTGCCGTGCACGACTATTAGCTGTCCTGTGCACACATTCCCCACCTGAGCTGTGAATCTCTGCATTTCATCCAGAGTCACCATGAGCCTCTTGACTGTGTGCTCTTCTTTTTCGCTGCTCTTCTTTGTCGGGCTGTAAGTTTAGGTGGACAGCCTTGTCTTGGTAGGTTTACAGTTCCATACTCTTTCCATTTCTGGATAATGTATTAAACAGAACTCAGTGAGATGTTCAAAGCTTGGGAAATCTTTTTATAGCCTAAGCCTGCTTTAAACTTTAAACTCCACAACCTTATTCCTGACCTGTCTGGTGAGTTCTTTGGACTTCAGGATGCTGTTTATCTTCCAATATTCTTTTAACCAACCTCTGAGGCCGTCACAGAGCAGCTGTATTTGAACTGAGACTAGATTACACAAGGGTGGACTCTTTTTAGTCATTAGCAATCATCAAGCAATACGTTTGCACACCATACTTTTCTGTTTTTTGTTAAAAAATAGTTTTTTTGTTGGTCTTTCACATTAAATTCCAATGAAATATATTAGTGTTTGTGGTTGTAATGTGACAAAATATGGAAAAGATTAAGGAATATGAATACTTTAGCAAGACGCTGTATCTGTACTTTACTGGAGAACTATGTTTTTCTCCTGCTTCCAGTTTTACTTCATGATACTAATTCCTGTTTCATGAAATATTGGCATTTATACTTGACCATGTTCTCTCTGGGTGGGCAGTTGCCTCGCTCTGCTCTACTCATTATTCCTGTTGTGACACTGTCCAGCACAGGCGTCTGTTAGCTGATGTATCAGAGCTGGGCTGCTGCTCTTTCCTCAAGTGAGTTAATGGGTCTGACATTACATGTATTGCAGGAGGCATGTGCTATTCTTCACCGCCTTAGTATCAGGGGTATTACTAGTGATGAGGAAGTGCATATGAATGGGGAATGGGCAGCAGTACTGCTGTTTACTGTAGAAAACCTGGAACAATTTCAGACAGACGAGAGAGTTTTAGGAATGAATGTGGGAGAAATTTGAGTCCATTAAAACGATTATGTAAAATAGAGCAGCAGGGGGCGGCAGAGTCACTTATTTTTCTTTCTTTTGCAGATTTGCTGTATTATCAGAATCCAGACAACAGACAACACTTTTTTTGTGTTGGACAAACTAAAAAAAGGGTTTATTATGGTCCAAAATTTCTAATAAAACAGGTGAAACAGGTTAAGGTTGTAACAGGTTGATAGTAACCCATGGGCCAAGGGATTTCTGACGATAAACATTGTGTAGAAAGCTCTTAATGTCAGAGACCTTTTAATAATAATAAAAAATACTCAATACTTAATTTTATTGATTACAATACTTTTTGCACCTTACACTCAGTTTAGAGCAAAAACTGGATCCTGCTTAAAATGATGTGTGTCAATGCTTTCAGTCTTTCGGTCAAATGTTTAGGGGCCATTCCACTGAATGGGTGTCATTTCTGTCCCCAGGATATTTTAAAATACTTTAAAATACATTTTATTATTAAGCATAGTGTATTGTACATTGACCTAATTGCAAAAGTAAGATATGTATTTAAAACATTAAAAAAAAAAACTATTTAGAACACTGAAAAAAAAACATTTGTTACCTGTCTCCACTCTCTAACTATAAACTTTACCATGAAATATTTACTGCAATAATTACTGCTTTGAAAATAGTTTTTCATAGTAAATCCATAATATTTAAGTTAAAATATACATTTTAGTTATGTCCCTGGGTTTTACTCAGTCCGGTTACCGTAACACATTACCCCATCTGAAACAACTGAAACATTCTACAAGTCACATCTACAACAGGAAGTGACATCAGCTGGTTCTTCTGTAGATCATGGGAAGAACAAAATTAAGTTCCATCATTAGTTTTTTTGTATATTTGATCTTATTGTAACGATTTAATCGAGGAGCTCAATCTCAACACTCACCTAAATTAATTCTTAGATCTTATTTGACTATTTTTAAAATAAAAAAATTGGGTAAATCACTAGATGTGCTCATACTATTAGCACAGCCACCATTTAGCTATTTTTCATGTTTTTGCTAATTCTATGCTAAAAACTCATTCCTGTTACTTAAAACATAAAAAGTAACAGGAGTCAGTGCCAGTAACAGGAATGAGTGCCATTAACAGGAGTGATTTCTTGGTCATAAATCTAAATTATTTTAACATGCAGATAAACATTTCTTTAAAATAAATACTTTAAACATGCTTTTTAAATATCACATGTGTATTGTAATCATCTTTGGCTTAGAAACCTTGTAAAACATTAAGTAAATCTGCCTCAGTTTGACCAGTACATGTTTTGAATTGTTAAATATGTGTTAAAAGATTCAGAGTTGAAAAAAGCTAAAAAAAAAAATAATAATAATAATAATAAATACAAAATAATAATAACAATAATAAAAATAAGTTTAATTTGGAAGAGTTACAACAAGCAAATGGCACCATTCAGTGGAATGGCCTCTAACAGAATCAAGAAGATGCTGTATGTGTTTCAGCCAATGGAAGAGCGAATAATTCAATGACTGATTTGGGCTCCCAGGGACAAATTAAGGATTTAAGGGCATTACAAAAAGGATCTTTATTAAAAAAAAAAAAAAAAATGCCGCAATCAGACCACTTCCTTTACAAATTGCACTTAAATGTGCTCTGAAAATATTTTTTTTTACAACTTTCATTTGTTATGTTTTTTTTTCTATTGCTATATGTAAATGCAGAACTTTTAATATATACCAAATTACCATTAGCTATTGTTTGTTTAACTCTGCTCCGGAGCAGCACGGGCTGGTCAGTGGATCTGCAGAGATTTTTGATGAAAGGAAGAGTTCCCCTTATTATGAGGCTCAAACCTTTGTCCTTAAATTAGGTCACAGCTTCAGTTTTTCGTCCTGATTGGTCAACTGTGAGGAATGTTGGAAGAGAAAATGCCAGATATGTCAAAGGCAGTCAACTGCTGTAAAGCTCTCTTTATTTAGACCATGAATAGTTTGGTTTGTGTTGGAACAGAACCAAATCCTTTCTTGTTGAGTCTGGTCCAGATCTGGTTCTTAAAGTGGAAGTTTCCAAAGTATATTTAGAGAATGTTCCTTGCATGCAGAGGCTCATTAAAATACTATAAGGCACCATATTTTATAGACAATAAATAACTATATATTTATTAATCATTTTATTTGAGGTCTGAAAGCTCTGCATCTTTTTTGTCATTCTAGCCATTTTTCGTTTTCTGCAAATAAATGCTCTAAATTACAATATTTTTATTTGGAATTTATTAGAGAAACCGATTCAGAAACTGAAATAATCTACATACATAATTCTTTGATCCATTTATTCCCTAAAGCAGTGTTTTTCTTTTGTAGATCACTTTTGTGAGTGAGTGAAGTAATGCTAAAGAAATGGTTATTTTCTCCTACAGAAAATAAAATTCAATAGAGGGTTAATAAAACCTCTGATTTCTCCAAAAAGGTAAATATGTTAGATATATGGTTGTTTGTTGGAAGGGCTCTTATACTATCAGCACTAAAGCAGCTCAGTTTTTGTTCATACAGCCCGGGGGGTTTAAGCTTATGACAGTCATATGACTGTGGTGGACATGAGAGCCTCACACATCTCTCGTGTGTGTGTGTGTGTGTGTGTGTGTGTGTGTGTTAGTTAGTTAGTTCATTGTTAGAGGCCTTAATACAGGGGTGTCCAAACTACGGCTTGCGGGCCATTTGAGGAGAGGGTGCGCATTTCTAGCACAGAAAAAGGGCCTAAAAAGAGTCTAAAAGTTGCCATAATTAAGGAGTTTAATATTGAGAGACATCATGAAATGAAACATCAATTTGAAAAATCTTAGTTTACACAACACTGTCAAAGATAAAGATAGTAAGTCAAGTAAAATGTTGTGTAAATGAAATAATCAGGAAAAATGTATTATTTAAAGTGGTATATTTCATTATTTGTTTTATTACAGAGTGTGGCCCGGGACTTTATTTTAAATTTATTTCTCCTTCTGGCCCCCAACAAAAAAAGTTTGGACACCCCTGCCTTAATAGTTTTAAACTACTAACTACTAAGCCTTTAATTTGTATGCATGTATTTATGACAGAAGTCATGGGATAGCAGCATGTAAATTGATCTTAAAGTGTCACTTTAAGGGGCATCTTGGGAATATCCACACCTGTATCACACACCTAATTAATACAGATTTAAATAGTGATACTCAACTGTAATCGTCCCAAAGTTTGTGCATTTACACTGGTCAATTATTTGGGTTCATAATCTGTGTTCATACAGTTATGAAAATCCTTAAGAAGACATGAAATCTAAATATAGAAATTTCCAGGACTGGAAAAGTTTTGGAATAAAAAAAAAGAATATATATAATTATGTACAAATATACAAATCTTTGTGTTTCCTTTTATCGATGTAGAAAATCTATTTTGAGCTAACAAATACATCAGCACAGAATTAATTTAGTAATTTAGCCCTACACTATGGAGCTCTCAGAATCTGACATTTTATTATTAAAGATTGTGTGTCAAGTTCATTTTAGGCCTACTATAAATCAATTTTGATTATAGTTTTAGTTGATTTTTGGTTTTATTTTCCATGTTTGCACTGATATTTAAAAAATAGTCATCAAAATGTGCCTTGAAGGCATTGAAAATTCATAAAAAAAAAACATTGGAAATTTATTGTTTAAAAAAAAAAAAAAGCATATGAACCCTGTATAATTTTTAATTTATTATTCCTTATTAATGAAACACCAGGACTGATAGAAGAAGAAAAAAAGTAAACTACACAAGCCTTACATTGTCTTTTTATTTTTTATTTTTTTTTTTACATACACAAGTCTTACATCTTAGTCCAAAATAATATCAAACCGTGTTTAAACCTTACAAAAAGAAAAAAAAAAGAAAAAAATACCCACTGAGTGGAATGCTTCACTAATCAATATGAAAGTCATATTTGAGGGACGGTTAGGTTTAATGGCTTCAGAGCGGATAGTGCACATCCCTTTAGCTGCTGCAGCAGAATCACTGCTTGCCGTTGCCGTTGATGGGAAGTTTCTTGTAGTCCTCAGAGTCCAGGAAAGCCTTGATCTTGGGACGGGCGGACAGTGTATCCACGAAGCTCTTAAGAGCAGGGAGAGAGTCCAGGCAAGTGGGGCTCAGCACCAGGTGGTTCAGCAACACCTCAAACAGGCTGTAGTCTGCGAAGGAGATCTGTAGGCAGAGACACAACATCAATATAAACTTATTTAATATTAATATAATTTTATAATATTGTTCTTTTACTGCTAATTTGTTCTGAAACTCTGCACCTTTTCTACTGTACCTAATCAGTACCTAAATTCACAAGCTGAAAAAGTTATGGTTCATAGTAATCTGCTATATTGTGTCAATCTTGTTTGCTAATAGCTGCTGTAAAAGCATGAGGCCAACATATTAGCTAGAATGTAAGGTTACATATAGCAAAGCTTGTACTAAGCCTCATTCAAACGGCAGGTAAAAGCGCTGAAACTTTTTTTTTACCCAGATTCGACTATTATGTTTAGTTGTTTCTCTTACATTATCTCTATTTGCTGATCCCATTTCTCTTTTGTACCCCTACCTCTTGTTTTTCAAGTGTAACCCTTCCCCTTGGAACAGATTTAAATACGAGTTGAAATCATCCCCCTTGCCATCAGCTGCCGGGGCCCTGAGAGAGCACAATTGACATTGCTCTCTCTGGGCAGGTAGATGGTGCTCTCTAACCACATCACTCCAAAGGGTGATGCTATCAATCAGCACAAGGCCGTGTCTGTGAGCTGATGTATCACCGTGCGTCCACACCGAAAGCGACGCGAGCGACAAAGCAGCCGTAAGTCATTCATTTTCAATGAGAGCGAGTGACACTGGGCGACAGGCAGCGACGCGGCGCGACGCGAAGCGGGCGGTTTGAGCGACGCGAGAGAGTTGACCAGAACTTAACTTTATGCAAATGAGCAGCGACGCGCGGCGGCGACTACCAATCAGAAACAGATTCTCATATGTCCGGCCTGAAATCGCTGCTCTGATTTTCGGTTCCTACTGAAGATTTATTCCGCCAGCAAAACGGAGAGTGGGAACAGAACTGAACTGAGCTGATCTGAGGTAAAATACTCCACTACACCAGCAGCTACCCCACTATACTACTATCCTTACAGAATTACCTTTTTTAATAGAAAACTATATATTAAACTGAGGAAATTATTTATAAATTAACAGAACGATTTATGACAACTAAGGGAATATTTTTTTAAATTAACAGAACCTTTTATTGAAACAAAGGGAATTATTTATTAAAGTTAACATAATGATTTATTACAACTGAAGAAAGTAATTAATACATTTAACGTAACAATTTGTTCAAACTGAGGTATGGAATTTGAAACGATTTAGGTAAAACTGAGGGAATTATTCATTACATTTTACAGAAAGATTTATTAAAACTGAGGGAATTATTTATTAAATTAAGAGAAAGACTTTATTAAATCAAGAGGATGATTTAATATATTTAAGTAAACATTAATTACAAGAATTTATTTAATACATTAAGTTAACAATATTTGAAATTATGGACAAATTAAGAGAATGATTTACTACATTAAGGAAAATAATGTATTATATTTAAGTAAACCCATTTATTGTAATATGAGATAATTATGTTAAATAATTGTACTTAAAAATAGTTATAAAAGTTTTTAATGTTTAGGAATTGTGTAGAGAGGCTGAACCCTTGTTTCTGTACGTGCCGTATTTGGAAAACGCCCACCAGCGACAGCTCGTTCTGAGTGAGACACGCCCCCAAGCGACTTATCGCCTGTTTGACAGGCGACACAGAGCGATTTTATCGCGTTCGGTGTGAACGTACAGTCAGAACCGAGTCGGTGCGCTGTGATGCTACTCAGCAATGCTGTATCAGCAGCAGCTGAAAAAGAGGTGGTGGCTGATTGCACATGTATCAGAGGAGGCATGTGCTAGTCTTCACCCTCCTGGTGTGTTGGGGCATTACTAGTGATGGGGTAGTCCTAATGAGTCAGTTAGGTAATTGGCCTCATAAATTGGGGAGAAAATGGTAAAAAATTTGGAAAAAAAAAAAAAAAAATCCCCCCCCCCTAAGAATTGGGCCAACTCTTTAAGAACCCGATACAGATATAGATATAGCAGTAAAGCGCTGAAGTTCAGTAACCTAGCTGCTGCTTAACTGGTTATCTTTTATCTTTAGGGCATTGTACATCTTCAGAAAGGGGGTAGGTGGTGCAGAAATTAATTATTTTTGTCCCTTATTTAATTCCTCTGTGATGAGGAGCTGAAATGAGCTTTTATTTTATTTTATTTTTCCATTTAAATGCTGCCGCCTCTGCTGTCTGTTACCCCATTTAAGGAGGAACAAAAAAATTAGCTAGCTAGCGAGTTTTTTTGTATGCTTGTTATGAAGAAAGTGACCATAAAACACTGAAACTACAGATTAAAATGGTAATATAGTGTTTTTCGTAATTTTCAAGGAAAAATATGTGGGTTTCTTTGGTCGCCATCTTGCCAGTTATTCTTTATTCCTCTGTTTTGAGTGTGTCTCTGAAAAATCTCAGTTTGAAGGGTCATGTATCCATAACACTTCCTCCAATCTACCCCTCCAGCCTAACAAGAATCAGGACATCCTTTCACAAATAAAGCAAATCTGTTTTGGATCGGGGCTCTTTTACCTGCAGTCTGGATGACGCACCCTAGGTACACCAGTAAAACTTAGAGGAGAAATAAAACAAAACTGTTCAGGAGTCGTTACATTTAACGTACCGAGTCTCCAACGAGGAAGCCACTTTTGTTCTTGGCCAGAACAGCCTCAAACTTGCACAGGTGGTTGGGCAGGTCCTTGATGTATGCGTCTTTTCCAGTCTCCTTAAAAAAGAACAAAAGCAGTAAACGGTGTAAGTAACTGTAGATTGAGTTAAAGTCTGTAATGCTCAAATTTTAACTCTTTTTATTAGGGCTGCCCTTACAACTGACATTGTAAAATGTTTTTTTTTTTTGTTAATTTTATCAAGCTATAATTCTAAAAAGCACAGGAATGCTTGGTTTCTTTTGGTTACCCATTAATATGCCTTAGCATGCTGGTGCTGTAAATTAGTTATTTATATTTTAGAAAGAGGGGGGACTCTTTTCTGTTCGGCACAATGAAGCAAAGTGAGCATCCCTAGACAAAATACATGACTCACATATTCCTGGTAGATCATATTCAAGTATTTGGTGCGAAGATCTTCAACTCCATCGTTGAACATGTCGATCTGAGCAGCTTCACAGTCATTCTTTCCGTAAGCCCCTGAGAACAGAAGTGAGAATAAGCTCATTTAAAGACCACATCTTGATTCATTACCCTGGAAAAGCACAGTACAATATAACTTCATTAACCTGCTATGTAAAATGTTACAGGAGAGAGATAAAACCTTCTTAACTTTCAATGGAACTCAACGTAAAACCAGTTTATTTCAGGTAGTTTTGGAGACATTCTATTGGTCCATACATCAAGAAAGTTTAACACAGTATAAGGGACAGTTGGTTTGTTGAAATGATGTAGTAATCTAAAAATTTACACAAATGGAGATACTGGTTTTTCATTGGAAAAAGACTATATACATTCTGGGCACAGATGAAATTTAGCCTCTGCCTAAAACCCATTCATGCAGTGAACACACAAATACACATACTAGTGAGTACACACAAGAGTAGCAAGTAAACATTAGCTTAAATGTGTAGTCCATTGTGGAGACACTGATATCTTATTTTCACTTACTAAATCAATACATGTTATCTGATCAGGGTGCCCAAATCTAACAATATTTTTTTTACTGACAATGATGTGTGTGTATATAGAACAGATAATTACCGTGTTTGCGACCCAGATGCCTCAAGAAGGTATTGGACTGAAACAAAGTCAGGCCACCATCCTCAAATTTGGGCAGCTGACCAAAGACCTACAGAAACAATAAAGAAAAGAAGTTGGTTTATGTAAAGGATCACATACAGCAGATCACACTCTTGTATATGACTGTCAATTTTAGTATTGATGCAATTCAGAATATTGTAGTCAGGGATAGACACAACACACCAAAAAATGTACCTTGGTCACTAAACTAAATAATCTTATGCCCAAAATTAGGATGCAGTATTGTGAATTCGGGGCAATGTTGATAATAGCAGACCTCAAAAAATAGAGACGCATCTTTGACAGCAGGTGCAGCTAACAGGCAGGAGAAACCACCACCACAGTCACCACCCAGTTGCGCTAGCATTAGCGGTAGCTACTAGGGCTGCAACGAATTATTATTTTGGTAGTCAACTAATCTGATGATTATTTTTTTGATTAATCGATTAGTCAATGATTATTTATGCTATGTTCTCTCTAAAATCTCTAAAAACAATAGAAACAGCTGAAAATGAGATTTAAAAGGCATTTAAATGTCTAGATGTAGTTTAAATGTGGAAAGTACTGATATTTAATGATTAAATATGTAATCTGTTGAGTTTGGGCACTTTTGGAGACGAAGACCATTACACTTCTGTCCCCAGCACTCTGTGTAATGCAGTACTGTTACAAATTAACGATTAGTCGACAATATCGACTAATCGTTGCAGCCCTAATAGCTACAGTTAACAACTTCCTACATTTCCTACAAAATCTGCACAAAGAAGCATCTTTAAAACAGGCTGACGCTTGGACAACCAAACCAATGCACTAAAGACAATGTCCACACCTGGGAGGGATTAAAATTAGACTTTAGGAGGAATACAACTAATGTAGTATCAGAGACCCATATATAATATTATATAAGACCTTTCTTAATCCTGTTCTGAGGCTCACTGCTCTGCACAGTTCCTGCTTGAACACAACCCCTGCAGATCAGTAATGAACTGATTAATTAGAACAGGTGAGTTGGGAGCAATGAAAACCCTATTAGTGCAGGACAATGGGCCTCCAGGGCCAGGGTTTGAGAAATATTACACAATAAATTGCATTACATTATACATTTTGGCTGGTAACCACTGTAGCAATCTATCAACCCTGGTATCAGAGCGCTGCTATATAGAGTGCTGGCAGGTAGTTTAAAAATGAAGATATGAGCGCTACAGGGTTAGGATCTAATTTAGCAATCTGACTTTTGTGGTCTTGATGTGGCTTTGAATTCATGGAGTTCTGGCAACATTCTGGGTGATATATTGTGGCATGTTGAGGACTCTAAACAGTAGCCATAGTTAATCCGGTGTGTGTTAGCCAGGGGTGTGGGAAGATTTTTTTTTTTTAATGTGGAGGGGACACACTTGACTTTATGGATGCATTTTAATTTTTAATTTGTGAATACCCTATGATTTTAAGAATACTCTACTCTTACTTAAAGTCAATAAGTCAAAGCTTATGCCTAACATTTCATTGTTTAGCATTGGTTAACATATGTTCAACATGGCCTAGGGTTCATTTTGAAGGCATATAAGAAAAATTGTAAAAGTTTTTAGCAAAGCCTGGACATTGTGAGATGGCAATGGGGCTGACGTGACCTCCTCCAGACGACAACCTGGGGGAGACTTTCAGTGGTACGTGTATTCTCCAGTTGATCATATGGAATATTTTTTTTTCACAAAGCAATAGAAACAGTGCTGGATGAGTTAATATTCTATGTTAAATGTGTGTGGTCCAAAGAAATGATTACGAAATGGCAGGAGCACCCAAGGTGTATACATTACGTATAGTTTAATCATTAGAGCTTTATAGTCCTATTGAATCTGTACATGAAAAACTCACGCAGGTTTTCTTCAGGTCTCCCTTCATCCAGTCCTCGAAGGACACAACAATCTCCTTCCACTCCTGCCCCTGATCAGCCAGCATGATCCGCGTCGCACCACATCGCCCTGTCACAACACAGGACACCAGAACATTAAGTCAGAAGGATATTACTGTGGCCAGTGCACACTTAGAGCACTAAATCCTAAAGAGGTGATTAATAACTGTTTAGATATACAGCTCTGGAAACAATTAAGAGACCACTTCAGTTTCTGAATCAGTTTATCTGATTTTGCTATTTATAGGTTTATGTTTGAGTAAAATAAACATTGTTGTTTTATTCTATAAATTACAGACAACATTTCTCCCAAATTCCAAAAAAATACATTGTCATTTAGAGCATTTATTTACAGAAAATGAGAAATGGCTGAAACAACAAAAAAAAAAAAAAAGCCAAAAATATGCGATATTAGCTGGAATAATTATTTTTAAGCACAGTTTTCATGCATCTGTGCACCATGCATTTCATGCATTTCACGCACCATGTGGCCTCGGTTGCTCGATCCTGCCGCTTCGCGCTTTATAACATCAGGAAAATTAGACAGTTTCTGACGCAACAGGCCACCCAACTCCTGGTACAAGCAGTCGTCATCTCACACCTCGACTACTGTGATGCCCTGCTAACTGGCCTCCCGGCCTGCGTAGTAAAACCACTCCAAATGATCCAGAATGCAGCAGCACGTCTGGTCTTCAACCAGCCAAAACGGGCACATGTCACCCCGCTGCTCATTGAGCTCCACTGGCTACCGGTTGCTGCTCGCATCAAATTCAAAACTCTTACAATCGCCTACAGGGTGATGACAGAACAGCTCCTTCCTACCTGCACTCACTACTGAAGGCTTACGCTACCTCCCGGCCGCTGCGCTCCTCCAATGAACGTCGCCTCGCTTTGCCAAACACTCACACAAAGCAATCCAGACTGTTCTCATACAGAGTTCCCCAATGGTGGAACAAACTACCTTCCACTACCAGATCAGGAGAATCTCTCGCTATCTTTAATAAACTCCTGAAGACAGAGCTCTTCAAAGAGCACTTACTCTCCTAACACCTCTAACACACTAACTACTTCTAACCCCATTTCCTTCTTCCCCTCCTTCACTTCTCTATCCCTTTATTTCCCTTCGACCTCCTTTAAGCCCTATCTAAAAATGGGTTATCTAAATTCCTATTACTTTTGTACTTCATTATTGTAAGTCGCTTTGGACAAAAGCGTCTGCCAAATGAAATGTAATGTAATGTAATGTAATGCATCTTGGCATGTTATCCTCCACCAGTCTTACACACTGCTTTTGGATACATTTATCCCACTCCTGGTGCCAAAATTCAAGCAGTTCAGCTTAGTTTGATGGATGTGCTCATTCCTCTTCCTCTTGATTATATTCCAAAGGTTTTCAATTTGGTAAAATCAAAGAAACTTATCATTTTAAGTGGTCTCTTATTTTTTCCAGAGTTGTCTGTAGAAGCTTTTAATTTATGCTTTGAATAGTTCACTACACAGGATCTTCTCTTTTCACACAAAAGTTTATTGTATTTTCTTATACATCTGTACAGACACACACACACACACAGTTACACACCTTCAGACATTTAACATTTTAGGCTTAAGATGTCCAAATATACTCTAATGTTTAATCATTTCAACAAGGGTTTTAGAGATACGTAATATAAACATTAATTAATTAACTGAATAAAATAAGTGTTTTAGACTACCGGTAATTTTAGACAAATGGTTTCAGATCTGGCTCATTAAATCTCTACTGTATGAATTCTCAAATCTATATAAAAGTACAAATTCTTACTTAAAGGAGCCTAAATTTAAGAAAACCCCAAAAACAGATGCCTTGACAGATATATGTCAGATATTGTGTATTTTGATGATTTATGGTTGTGTGGACTAAGTTACAACATCAACAACACACTGCTAAATAAACACAGCTAGATATCATTTACACATGCCAACATGAGGACATGACAGACATGTATTAAATCAATGTCCAAAGAAAACAGAAAGAGTATGAAAATAATCCTTTTTACATATCCATTACCTTTAAATGCAAATAAATGGCAGTGTCCACTGTACCCAGTGGCAGTTTATCTATTGTTTATCCAAGTGTCAACATGACAATAATTCAATAATTCTTTTCTTTTCTTAATATTACATAAAATCTGTTTTCAATTTCTAATAAAAATCAGTTTCTTAAAAAAATGCAATTATTACTACTGTAATTTCTACAAACAAGTAATTGCAATTTTCCACATTTTATATTTCACTATAGTAAGAAGACATGTGATTAGATAAATGTTTGCCATTTCATACACAGTGTTCAGTTAGTTTTAAATATTTTTAATTTTGTAGATAAAATCGGGGGAAAAGTTATTTTGACATACATGGCCACACCACACAGTAAGGGGTTAAAAGAACATAAATACTTTAGCTATTACAGATAATACTGAAAATGTCTGTGTGATTGTTGATTTAGCTCACACTGTGAAAGCATTGTAATAAATATCCTAAAATAAATAAACTCTTTACATCTGTCAGTTTATGGTTATTGGCATTTGCATAATCTATTAGTGCATCTGAGAAAATGCAAAAATGTGTTTTTGGATTTGCATATTTCACAAATGCTGAGGAGAGCCTTGGTCTGTGAATCTGCAGGGATTTATATGATAAGAGTGTTACTCAGTAACACATCCCATAAAAATAAAATAAAATACAGCCAACCTTTGTCTCTAAATTAGGTCACAGTTTTAAAACTGAGGCCTGATTGGTCAACTGTGGGGAATGTCTGAAGGGACGATGCCAGATCTGTCCGGGACATTGATGTGCTGTAAAGCTCTTATTTAGACAATGAATTGGCTGCTTTACTTTTGGAACAGAGTCAATTCCTAGTCCAGTCTTCCAACATTTAATATTTCATACATACGATCTGAGGAAAGCCAGATCATGTCATTTCATACAGATTAATAATGTTGTAGTTGTTTAAACATTAAAACAATCTATACTATGATAAACTGTGATTTTTTTTGTGTAATTGTTTTTATTTATATGCAGTTTATAAACTTGCTGTCCAATGAAAAACAAGCATCTCCATTTGACAATTTTTCATTTACTACATAATTAGAGCAGACATACTGTCCATTAAACTGTGCCATAATTTCTTGATGAACTGACCAATAGAAATACTTCAAAATTACCTGAAATAAATTCTTTTTACTTTAACTTCAATTGAAAGTTTTTTTTTCTCTCTGACTTGCTGTTTTGGAGATACTTATTTTTCATTGGACTTTTTTATATAACTAATTGTTTAAGGGTCATATGTCCACTTCTACTATCTTATGGCTGTTACATTTACAGTGTTTGATTAAGGACTGTATCCATAATAGAGGTGGGAAAAAATATCAATATTGCGATATGTCGTGTCGTTACATATTTTTTATTTGTGATACTTGGTGTCAAATATAGATATGTTTATTGAAACAGATGTGCACTAAACTAAATATATGACTCTTCCTACAATTGAACCTACTAAAGTTACTGCTTCATTACTCAATCTGATGGTGCTAATCTAATAAACAGGGTAAGACTGTGGTGAAAAATATTGGTTGTATAATTCTGTAAAACTGAAACACCAATACATTGATAATTCCTGTTTTTTGCTTATATGGGAGTATTTAATCCTCCTCAGTAACATAGATTGAAGTATCATAGAGAATTGTCTTGTGATATATTGAGTATCACAGAATCACAGTATTGTGATCTCATTGTTATCATGGGGCAATGTATTGTGATAATATTGCATTGTGTGATGCTCTGCGATTGACACCCCTAGTATCTATATTGGCACATATCTAAATCATGTTACACAGAAAGGTAAATGTAGAGTTAAGAATCCTTGCACCAATATTCAAACCTTTCCACAATGGGCCGAAGCAGCTGCAGGTTTTCATTTTAAATAACAAACCAGCAGCTCACCTGATTCCACTGTTTAATTAGTTAATCAGTCTTTACACAGCTGATCACATGAGCTTCTGCTTGGCTGGAATAAAAACCTGCAGTCACACAGACTCAGCATGGACAGGTTCTACACCCTGCCCTACAGTCATATTTACTATCACCACTAAGTCATCTGACCAGCATGACCTATAAGACCTTTTGTTCATACAGCCCAGGAGGGCAGGGATTAGTCACATGACTGTGGTGGAGATTAGGGTTCTCACATACCTCTCACAGCGAAGTAAGTGATGGTGTAGGGAGCCACTGCAGAAAGAGAGAGAGCAAAACAAGTCAGATACACCTGATACATTCTAAACCTATTCATATACTCATATTCTCATATAAAGCAGCATCCATTTACATTTTTTACTTGACACAGGGCATAATCTGAGTATGGTAGTGATTCTTTACATTGTGTATATACAGCTCTGTACAAAAGTAAAAGACCACTTAAAAATGATTAGTTTCTCTGATTTTACTCAATTGAAAAACTCTGGAATATAATCAAGAGGATGAGGGATGTCACAAGCCATCAAACCAAACTGAACTGCTTGTATTTTTCCACCAGGAGTGGCATAAAGTTATCCAAAAGCAGTGTGCAAGACTGGTGGAGGAGAACATGACAAAATGCATGAAAGCTGTGATTAAAAACCAGGGTTAATCCACCAAATATTGATTTCTGAACTCATATGAACTTTGCATTATTTGAGGTCTGAAAGCTCTGATTATTTTTTGTTATTTCAGCCATTTCTCATTTTCTGCAAATAAATGCACTAAATTACAATATTTTTATTTAGAATTTGGGAGAAATGTCCGTAGTTTATAGAATAAAACAACAAGATTCATTTTACTCAAACATAAACCTTTTTTGAGATTTTTTTTTTTAAAGAGGCCTGACCTGAGAGTGCTATTGCTAACGCCTGATAATGTATGTCAATGAGAATAACCCTTTTAATTCTATTAAGAACTAAAAGTGTGTCTTATTTGGGCTGTTCTTTTTTCAGTGTTTGCTCAGTAATTTTTCTGTGTCTTCATGAGGTAGAGTCATCTCATCTCATTATATCAAATCATTGCTATCCAATAAATAAATAAATAAATAATATATATATATATATATATATATATATATATATATATATATATATATATATATATATATATATATATATATATATATATATATGCAGTTATTACCTATATTGTTTTAAAAGATTATAATAGGATTTTCATAGTTCATATTAAATGGAATAACAGAAATGCTCCATAATTGACTCCAATGACTGGAGGATTTTTACTGAAAGCTGCACCTTTGCATAGTAAACCTTGACTATCTATTACACATTATCTCGTCTAAATTAGATTACTCCAATTCTGGTTGACCTAAAACAGTCTTTCAGCACAACTCGTGTTATGCAACCTGGCTCCAAGCCAAGAGACACCTCCCCCTTCTTCCTTCCTTTCTTTGAACTTGAGTATTGAAAGTGTGCATTTCAGGTGGCCAACAATTCAAGTTGTCAAGATTTCAAGCGATACAC
Organism: Astyanax mexicanus; assembly: GCF_023375975.1. Classification (NCBI taxonomy): domain Eukaryota; kingdom Metazoa; phylum Chordata; class Actinopteri; order Characiformes; family Acestrorhamphidae; genus Astyanax; species Astyanax mexicanus. The sequence continues at coordinate 71,716,979 of NC_064409.1, read as the reverse complement.
TTTAATATTAAGTCATGCATCACCAATAATAATGCATGTTTAGCTTGTCCAGAGCTACTGCACGAAACTGAATTGGTTGGTAATTCGAACTCTACGTTCCACCTTAAATTCTGCAGCCGTACAGTAGTTCCAATGGAGCGCCTGTTTAGGGCTTATAATGAAACTCTATGGTAGCATTTAAGGTGGAACGAAGAATTCGAAAAAGACGCAACGTTTAGTCTTTTAACAGCATGCAAAGCATATAAATAAACACGTACGGTTGCTTGAATACTCTACACTATCTGGTAGCTAATCTATTCACGCATAATGCGAATTTCTTCCTTGAACTTGATTAACTTATTGAAAGTGTGCACTTTCAAGTGGACAAGTCATGTTAAAGATTTCAGGCGAAACACTTTATTAAACGAATATAAAGCCATGCATCGTCGATAATAATGCATTTCTAGCTTGTCCAGAGCTATTGCACGAAACTGAAGTTGGTCGTTAACTCGAACTTCACGTTCCACCTTAAATTCTGCAGCCGTTTCAGTAGATCTAATGGAGCGCCTGTTTAGGGCTTAGAGTGGAACCCTATGGTAGCATTTAAGGTGGAACGGAGAATTCGCAAAAAGACGCAAATTTTAGTATTTTAAAGGCATGCAAAAGCATGCAAACACATGTAGGGTTGCTTGAATAGCCTATACTTTATCTAGTAGCTAATCTATTCATGCATAATGCGAATTTCAATATACGTATCTATATGCACTAATGCACCATGCTATCTAATGCTAAATAAAGCTAGCAGAATGCAGTGAAGTACTCACTTGTCTGGAAGTATTAGGCTGGATGGTAGAGGTGAAGTTCGCGTTGGGGTCTTGAGTGGAAAGCTCGAAGCGCAGGAGAGAACTGTGGAGCTGCTTTTATAGTTAGCTTGTGACCGCCTACTGCTTCTTGCTGAGTCATGGCTGTCTGGCTAGTCTGTCTCTCTGTTATGCGCGTGTGTGTGTGTGTTTGTCAGTATGTCAGTATGTGTGGAGTTGACACGGTAACTGGCTTTCTATCGGTACAACACACCCCACCCATAGCCCAGCACAGCAAACACTAACCTAACCCTCAACACAGCAGCAGCTGCTACCTGAACACTACTACCTGTTGAATGGAGTCTATGGAGTGCCCATATCCTCTTTCACTCCTAAGGCCCACTTACCAGATAACATGCACATGCTCGGCCATCCATGGTTTTATCCTTGGTTTCCCCACATATATTAATGGAACACCCTGAGAAATGGCTAAAAAAATGCAGAGATTTGAGACCTCAAATAATGCAAAGAAAACAAGTTCATATTCCTAAAGTTCATAAAGTAGAGTTAAGAAATCAATATTTGGTGGAATAACCCTGGTTTTTAATCACATGCAACATGCAACTTGGCATGTTCTCCTCCACCAGTCTTACATACTGCTTTTGGATACCTTTACCACTCCTGGTGCAAAAATTCAAGCAGTTCAGTTTGGTTTGCTGGCTTGTGATCATCCATCTTACTCTCGATTATATTTCAAAGGCTTTCAATTTGGTCATTTTTAAGTGGTCTCTTATTTTTTTTCCAGAACTGTAGATATGACCAGACATGTATAAAATACTAAAGACCCAGACTTGAGTAAAAAATAAAAAATTAGACTTCAGTAAAAGTACCAAAATATTCAACATTTTATAGAATTAAGTTTTGCACATAGTTTATAGACCATTTCAATGAGGAAAACAATAACAAAGCTACTGCGCATGTCTGTTCCTTCGACGCTTCCGGTGGCGCTATTTTCAAGTATACAGCTGTCAAAATGAGAGCGCATATTTCGCTCCCGAACACAGAACAAACACGCTATAGTGTTAGTAAAAAGTGATCAAACCTCTTTTCCTGATCCTTTTGATAAGGATTTAAGAGGGAAGTTTTTTCTCTGATTTAAAACATTTGCCAGAGGTGACCTACCCAGATGTGATCACTATCTTGTTGAAACGGAGGCAGTGAAAGCGCACCGCAGTTTGAGCACATTTAATTACTTTCTCAGTGGAAAAGTTGGAAATATTTGTTCCTATAGTAGAGAAGGCATCACTATAGAGTATGGTGAGGTTGGAGCAAGTCAAACGCTATCCAACACGTACTCTGCATGGTTTATAGATAAGAAGGAGGGAGAAGTTGTGAGCGGACACTGTAACTGCAGGGCAGGTTAGCAGTGTGAAAAACGAAAGCAGGCGTGTTTACTATGGAGGACCAAAAATGACATAAGTATAAATAAATAAATATTGAAATAAATAAATGAATAAATAAATATATATAAGAAATGTATTTATTAATTTATTTATTTACCTATACAATTATTTGTGCATGTATTTATTTATTTATATATTTACTTATTTATTCATTTATATGTGCATTTATTTATATATTTATTCATTTCAACATTAATTAATTAATTAATTAATTTATTTATTTATATATTTATACATTTATATGTGTATTTATTTATACTTATGTCATTTTTGGTCCTCCATAGTTTACTTGTTTAAAGAACAATTTGACCTGATTTTCAATGTTTGTGACTCTCAGATTAGGTAAAGTTTGCATTCATGTTAAATTAAAAAGTTACGTCCACTGTTTTGAACGCTGTTTACCGCTAAACGGAAGTGTTCTAGGAACAGCTACGTCACTTCCTACGCTCATGAATATTCCTCTGAAACGGTCTATAGTAAAATGTTGTAGTGAAGTACTGAGAGTAAAAGTACAGTACTGTGTTTTTAGTGTAGTTATTACAGAAGGCAGTGGAAAGTTATCAGTGCTAAAGGCAGAATGGTAGCAGCCAGGTCTTCTCATAAGATCAGCTTGATTCACTTAATGATGAGCAGCTTCATCAAACCCGGTGACAGTGCACAGCATCTACCGCCCTTGTTTTTTTTTTGGATTCAAAATTATTCCAAACATTTTTTTTTTGTAACGAGAAACGATGCAGCACATAAACAATGTATCAGAGTAAAAATAAAAAACTCATCCAAAAAACTGTATTACTACTGCATCCAAATAATGTAGTGAAGTAAAAGTGGAAGTAGGAGAAAAAAATTATACTACAGTAGATACACATACAGCACTTTAGTACTTACAGTAATAAAGTAGTTCCAGATAACAGAGAACGTTATAAGAACTTTCAGAAACGTTTTGAAAAGGTTCCACGATGCTTAGCTTGCAAAGTTACAGAAATAATATTCCAGGAACATTTGGAAAACGTGTGGCACATTAAAGATTTGTTTCATGGTAAAAGTAAAAAGGAAACATTCCCAAAACTACAAAATAAGAGATAAACATTCACCTATTGCGACCATTGCTTAATGCCAGGCTTGATGTTGGCTAGAGCATACTAATAATACTAATCACTAATGCTCTTGTTGCTGAATGCAATCAAATCATCACAGCAATGCTTTAAATGTAGTAGAGACAGTTACTCAAAAATATCCCTGATTTCTGAATAAACCATGAATGATCAGGTGTCTCAATAGTTTTGTCCATATACTGTAGTTTATGTAGGCCAACAATTGACCTGATGCTGCTTTTGCATTATTAACCACAGCAATTAGACAGGACCTGTTTTTCCCCTGCCTTGTCCTGATACCCCAGCTGTAGCATACTGAGACAAGTGTAGGGTATGTTTGACAATAAAAAGCCTCATTATGATGTGCTACATAATTCAATCCTGAAACACTTCTGTTACCAACATCTGTCCCGCATACTGTATCACAAATTTATTATTACAAAATAAAGAATACAATACTTAATGCACTGAACTAAAATCCACTTCACCTAAATTTGGATAAAATTAGGTAGAAAAAAAAAGAAATTTATTTTATACCACATGTTGAATGGTCATTTTTGGTACTTTTATCTTTTTGGCATAGTTTAAATGATACACTGACCACGTAATAGTCCCCTCCCAACTATGTCCTTGCATTGTATCATTAGTTTTTTATTCTTTGCCGTTTTGCTGTTTTCAACATTAAACTGCTGCTGACGGAATGCATACAGCAGATAAAGGTGAACATGTCTGTTTTAATGACATTACCAAACAAGGAACTTAAACATGCTGTTTTTGCACTTCTCATAAATGGACTGGAATGACCAAGGGGCATCACATCAATCAATTTATTACAGATTAAAATTGCAGTCAAACACTTCACCTAGACTTAGACGAGATGCATAGAACTGTATATTGTTTTATTGGTGCTTTTATAGCATTAAATAATACTAGAGTATTATCCAGCACAGCTTAAACACTGCAGCTCTGCACACTTTTATTCTGTAACAGAATTTGTATTCTAATCATGTTTTATTCATGCTTTATTATTTTTTTATTTTTTTATTTCCATTTCCACCTAAAATCCTTTAATTTTCCCCAAAACTGCAGTGCACCACTCCCCTGAAGTGCAGCGTTATACAGAGGTTTGAGTTTAGTTCTCCAGCACTGGGACTGGAGCAGGATTAGCATTAGCTGCTAATCGCTATTTCTCCGTTCAGATGTAAGGATTATCAGCCTGTAGCCTACTGCTAACTCCAGCCTGCACTGCTGGAGAAGCATTAGCATTAGCCACTAACTGCGCTAGCTTTTTCATCGTTCAGAGGTGAGTGGACTTTATCCTGCACATTTATCATGTTAAAACAAGGTACGTGGTACAAACTGTTAGCTAATATCGCCCTGTCTTACCGGAACACTCAGGGTTTCTCAGTGTAGCTCTGCGCCATTATCCGCTAACTGCTAGCAGTTAGCCGCTAATGCTAATGCTCCAGCCTTAGGTCTGGTGAAATTCGAGAATCTAAGCTTATTGTAAATAAACTAAAGTGCTTTACTCTCCCAAATAAACAGTTTTCAGGAGAGAAATCTGTGTAGATTTACATCCAGCACTCATTTGACCTTAAAATAAAGTCTTTTTTTATTACAGTTTCGTTTACTTAACTTAGCTCTTACTTAACTTAGTTAGCAACCCCCCACCACCACCTAGCGGCGAGACCTGCTGAATTGCTGAATTAAAAGTTCCTTAGTGTCTCTTAAAATGTGCTTCATAATCTAGTGCGACAAATACAGTACATCTTTTTCTACTTCTCTTTGTATTTTCTAATTTGTAAAGCACTTTAAATGACGGTTGTGTATGAAAGGTGCTATATAAACAAAATTGCCTTGCCTAGATAACACTGGGTAATACTCTAATACACGCCTTCAAACTTTGCCCTAAAATTATATAATTTGTCTTTTATTCCTTGCATATTTGCTGTGTTCAACATTAAACTGCTGCTGGTTAAATGCGTAGATGTCCCTTTTAATGGCATTACAAACCAATGAACTTAAACATGCTGTTTTTGCCATTTAGTTCTCATAAATGTCCTTGGGGCATTACATTAATCAAGTTACTTTATTTTATAGAGGTTTATTGCAGGCAAACACTTCAAATAGACATGAATGCACAGTACTGTATATTGTTTCATTGGTGCTTTTATAGCATCAAATAACACTGGAGTATTAGCCTAGATAACATTGTCTGAGATCATTACACAAACAGGAACGCAATATAGTTGTTAAACAGATTTATTACCACTCAGCTTAGGATATTTGTTATCTGGTCCTGCCTTCTCTGGAAATCTGTGGAAAAGGCCAATCTCAGTTTTCATTCAAAAAGTGTCCTTTTCCTAGATTTCCAGAAAAGGCGGGGCCAGATAACCTGTCTCTGTAAGTCAGGAGCTGAGTAATAATGAAACTAAAAGTTTAACAACTACAGTAGCTTGCAAAAGTATTCATACCCCCTGAACTTTTCCACAATTTGTTACCTTATAACCACAAACTTAAATATATTTTGTAGAGATTTTAAATTATAGACCAACACAAAGTATTCCATAAGTGTGAATTGGATCGGAAATGTTACATGGTTTTCAAATTTTTTATCAAATAATAATCTGAAAAGTGTGACGTGCAAAAGTATTCAGCCTCCTTTACTTTTAAACCCCTAAATAAATTCCAGATCAATCAACTGCCTTCAGAAGGCACTTAATTAGTTAATAGAGTGCGGCTGTCTGTAATTTAGTCTCACTATAAATATAAACTCCTGTTCTCTGAAGGCCTCAGTGGTTTATTAGAGAACACTAGTGAACAAACAGCATCATGAAGACCAAGAAACTCACCAGACAGGTCAGAGATAAAGTTGTGGAGAAGTTTAAAGCATGGTTAGGTTATAATTAACGTATCCCAAGCTTTAAGCATCCCAAGAAGCCCTGTTTAATCCATCATCCAAAAATGGAAAAAGTATTCTACACCTGCAAACCTACCAAGACATGTCCATTCACCCAAACTGACCGATCAAGCAAGGAGAGCACTGATCAGAGAAGCAGCCAAGAGGTCCATGATCACTCTGGAGGAGCTGTAGAAATGTACAACTCAGGTGGGAGAATCTGTGAACAGGACAACTATAATAAGTCATGTGCTCCACAATATGGCCTTTATGAAAGAGTGTCAAGAAGAAATCCACTTCTTTTTTGCGGCTGCAGTTGCAGCAAACATGTGAAAGAAGGTTGTGTGGTCAGATTTAACCAATGTTGAACTCTCTGGCCTAAATGCAGAGCGCTATATGAGGAAGAAAAGTAACACTGCTCATCAGCCTTAACTGTGAAACATGGTGGTGGGAGAATCGTACTGTTGGGAATTCTTTTTTTTCAGCAAGGACAGAGTAGCCGGTCAGAGTTAATGGGAAGATGCATGGAGTTAAATACGGAGCAATCCTTGAAGAAAAGGCAACAAAAGACTTGAGACTGGGTAGAAGATTCACCTTCCAGCAAGACAATGACTCTAAACATACAGCCAGAGCTACAGTGGAATGGTTTAGATCAAACAATATTCATAAGCTGATCTTGAGCTGTTTTATAAAGAAGTCTAAAGTCTCTAGATGAGCAAAGCTGGTAGAGACAAACCCCAAAGCACATACAGTTGTAATTGGATCAAATAGTGGCTCTACTAAATATTGATATGGGGGACTGAATACTTTTACTTTTCACGTCACAATTTTCAATTTTTTAATTGATAGAAATTTTGAAAACCATGTATTATTTTTGTTCCACTTCACACTTATGCAATACTTTGTGCCTATCACTTTGTGTCTATCACTTAAAATCTCAATAAAAAACATTTAAGTTTGTAGTTGTAAGGTGACAAAATGTGGAAAAGTTCAAGAGGTATTAATATTTTTGCAAGTCATTGTATATTGTATTTCTGTTTGTGTAAGGAGCCAATGTTATCTAGGCGAATACAACCCTTAGCTGTTCAGTTAAAGTGTTTGTACTCGAGTTTGGTCCAGTCACTTGAACAAGTCTGATAAATAACATTACGTACGTAAACATTGTTTTGATGTATATTAACACATAATATGCAGTAAGATCAGTGAGCGTTTTGTAAACAAACAGAAGAGAACGTTTTTTCCTGACGCAGAGTCATGATGATTTTCACAGGGTAAATAGTGATGGTACTGTGACATATCCAGAACTGATAGATTCTACAGTCTGTGTTACCTGTAGACTACAATCCAACAGATTAGTTCAGAGTACAGAGGTGTACAGTCTTATCCACACACTGCTGCTCCACTACTGGGGTAACAGGTTTTCATTCCTGGTTCCAGCTGTTGGAGATGTTCCACATGGTCTCAGTCTTGCGTGAACTTCTGCTTAACTGGAATGAAAATCTGCAGCTACTGTTGAGGATAAGATCGGACGCAGCTGCTGCATTCCAAGGCCTAGTGTGCAGCGAGTGCAGCATACTGCTTTTCTTGGCTCTTTTATGTCACAACAGGCTGTTCTAATACAGAATATACGTATTAATTGCTTGGACTTTTTTTTTTTTTGGTGATTAAATTATGTTTTTATTGAATTACCCCTTGGGTATAAATAAAGGGGTTCCAATTCAATTCCATTCAGTTCAATTCAAGACCTCCCAATGTTTAGGTCAGAAAAAGGTTTAGGACATCAACCATCACCCAAGTGTACAATTTTTAGTTAGTAGAACATTTTCTGAATGTTACAGTTGATGTTTTAAGATGTTCAATCGGACAAGTTTTCTGGATGTTCTTAGAACCTTTTTTTTTTAACATTCTAAAATGTTTGCAACATTTTAATTTTAGTTTTAACGTGTTAGTATTCGTTTAGCTGGGAATGCATGTGAGAAAACTTCTAATAATGAAATCGTGATCCAAACCATTATTGCATCAAACATTTTCATAACTTTCCTGGAAAATTATTTTTGTAATGTTAGGATAGCCTTTCCAGAACCTTGTCGAAATGTTGATTAAACCTCTTATAGCATCCTGAGTTAATAGTACAAATATATGCATAAACTAAAGGTACTGAAGAGATTCTTCTATAAGGCGCACTTAACCCTTGTGTGGTGTTCGGGTCTGTGGGACCCGTTTTCATTTTTCATAAAATGATAAAAAAAAAAAAAAAATTCCAACTCAAACTCATTGGCATTGGCTCATTTTTTGTGAAAAACATATATCAAAACACATTTTCGATAAACACACACTGTACACCCCCCCCCCCCCCCCCATAAGAAAGGTAAAGGGCAAATATTAACCATGTAAGCTGTTTATATTGCTTGCAATTTAGGTGAAGCGAGCATGTGTAAAGCATTTTAATGTAAAATTGCTTAATTTTGCTGAATTAAATACAAGTAACAAAGTAAACGAGTAACAAAAATATGAACACCACGCAAGGGTTAAAATCCTTTTATTTTTCCAAAAATAGTTAGTGCGCCTTAAAATTCAGTGCACCTTTTGTATGAATTTTACCAGTCAGGTATTAAGGAGCAGTAAAGGTACACCGCTGAAGTACATCTTTATACAGGAGTTTCAGGGAAGTTTCTCCAGCACCGAGGCTGGAGCAGTATTAGCATTACACACTAACTGGGCTAAGCGCTAGCTCTTCTGCCATTCAGAGGTGAATATTAGGCTGTAGCCTGCACGTTTACCATGTTAAAACAATCTACGTGGGACGAACCGCTATCTAATATCACCCTGGCTTTCCAGAGCACTCAGGGTTTCTCAGTGAAGCGCTATCTGGCGGATTTTTCTCCGCTAATTTAGGCGCTATTGCTTATGCCAGTGCACCAAGCCTTAAAAGAAATTTGGAAATCTAAGCTTACTGAAAATAAACTGAAGTGCTTTACTCACCCAAATAAACAGTTTTCAGAAGAGAAATCTCTGTAGATTAACATCCAGCGCTCGTTTACCTTAAAAGAAAGTTTTTTTTTTTTTAAGAGTTACAGTTTTATTTACTTAGCTTAACTTAGTTAGCAACCCCCCCACCACCACCCAGCAGTGAGACCTGCTGAATCAGAAGGGAACACGGCGACACCCCTGTTCCTAACTATTGTTACCTAAAATGTGCGTTATAATCCAGTGCACCTTATGTATGAAAACAGACCAGAAAATAGTTGAAAAATATGTTTTTTGAATTTTGAAAGCCAAATGCCCAATTCCCCTCTCACTAGTAATTCCCCCAGCACTAGGAGGGTAAAGACTAGCACATGTCTCCTCCTCCTCCTCCTCCCAACTCTGATACATCAGCTAACAGATGCCTTTGCTGAACCAGCATGAGTGCCATCTACCCACCCACACAGAGCAAGGCCAATTGTGTGCTCTCAGACTCCGGCTGCTGATGCCAAGCATTGTTATCCAGGATTCAGACAAACAATCCTCAGATCATAATGACAGAGTCTTAATCTACTTGATCATTTGAAGTCACACAGCAACAGTTTTGTACCATTTTGTCCAATTCCCCCCTGTAATTCAAACGCTGCTCTCGAGTCTGACACATCTGAAATACACACACACACAGCACAGTCCGTTTTACTGTACTCTGAATGAATCTGAAGGAAATGTTTACCGGTCTGTTAACAAGACTAGGCAAGCCTACGCTACCCAAAACAATAGATCCTGTTTTTCCTGACTGCTGGAAAGCTGGTCTACTAACTGTTGAACAATCGTTTTTGGATTGAACCTATCCGAATCTGCACTCTTTATCTTTTTAGCTGATTAACTTAAGAGGTATTTATGTACTGCTCTGTTGTTTGCTGCAAATACAGATTCTTTAATATTTCTAGGGCCCAAAAATGTTGTTGCTATATTGCACATGTATAGACTTTCAATAAAAGTCTTTCACTAAACATTATAAAGTTCAGTCTGACTGTTTCGTGAATGCTCTCTGTTTGATAAAGCTATGATTAAGTTATTATCGAGAGTCATGGTGTTCTTGGCATACACCAAAACCAGTTGTGGATACTATCACTTTACAGAAAGGTACCTAACTGCATTTAAAAAACAGCTACACACCCATTTCTTACCTGCACTGTGTATTCAATAGAGCTTATTATAGTATGGCCCTGATATCATCGCTGTCCACTGAAGAACTTGTAACTCTCAACAAAAAACTTTAATTTTTAAAAATGTTTAACTTTCAATAGAAGTCAATTTAAAAAATTAATTATTTCAGATCATTTTTTCTATTGGTCCATTCATCAAGAGATTTTGGCACAGTGTAAAGGACAGGTTTTGATTTCAAATTATGTAGTAAACTAAAAATGGACAAAAATGTAGATACTTGAACAGCGATGATATATTACTGAAATACAGCTCTGGAAGACCACTTCAATTTATCTTATTTTGTTACTTATAGGTATATGTTTGAGTAAAATGAACATTGTTGTTATGAACAACATTTCTCCATATTCCAAATAATAGAAAAAAATATTGTAATTTAGAGCATTAATTTGCAGAAAATGAGAAATGGCTGAAATAACAAAAAAAGATGCAGAGCTTTCAGACCTCAAATAGTGCATAAAGTTTTGGTGGAATAACCCAGGTTTTTAATCTTGGCATGTTCTCCTCCACCAGTCTTACACACTGCTTTTGGATAATTTTATGCCTTTACTCCTGGTGCAACAATTCAAGCAGTTCAGCTTGGTTTGATGTCTTGTGATCATCTATCTTCCTCTTGATTATATTCCAGACGTTTTCAATTTGGTAAAATCAAAGAAACTCATCATTTTTAAGTGGACTTTTTTTCCAGAGCTGTAATCATTATTTGCAGTCCAGTTAACTACCGTCTACAGACTGTATAGGTAGAGAGCTTCCCCTGTAACATCTCTCACTTCAGCTCTCTATGGAGCTTGTTATTGAGCATCTCTGTCCCAGCTGAGTGAGAACGTGCAGAACTATTCCCAAATGCACACACACACAAACACAAACACAAATATCAGTCTCTTTTAAGGTTATTTCAGTAAACCGAAGTACTGCATGACGCAGTCATAAGCTGCAGCACTCATACATGTCCTTATCTGAGGCTTCAGGCCAGCATAATGACTCGGCAAAGACGGCCTTTTAAGATCTTTCTAGGAAAAAGCAGAGATATTTTTTGCAGCGATATGACCACAATTGTTTGTGTGTGCATGTGTGTATTTTGTTTTGAGCTTTTACTTAAAAACTGCAAAAATCTAGATTTCAGCAAGTGAAAACCTCTTAAGAATATAATTAGATAATATTCCATTTATTACTAACTTATTTTGACTTGATTGAATGTACTGAACGTGTCTTATTCCTCTGGTGGATAATGCAGCTTGTTTTAAGCATTATTTCTTGACAAAAGAGAAGTGATTTTTTTATTTCTTGATTCCAGCCAAATTATATTCCAATAGAATAAGACTATATAACTTTTAGTAAATAAAAAAATGAATAGTACAAAAAGTAGTTTGACAATAGAGAGTACAGTTCTTACAGAAACTGTGCGTGCATTGTGGTCAGTGCAGATTTTGCCAGCTGGACATTGTTACTAACAATAGTGCTCAAAATATGTACTAAATTTCCCAAGTAATGTATTTATTTAGGACATTATACTAATTAATGAATGAATGTATAGCTATGAGATGGATAGTAATATGTGTAGTGTTGCTATGGGGCTGGTGAAATGGCAGGTGATTGCTACATTTTTGGTAAGTGGTTATATGAGTATCCCAGGTGATTTTTAAGTGACTGCAGGGTGGTTGCTGTGGTGTTGCTAAGTGGTTGCTATGGGGATGTTATGGTGGTTTAAGCTGTGGTATCCCAGGTTTCTTTTCTATGGAGATCCTAAGTGGTTGCACTGGTATTACAGTGGCTCATTTTTGTGTTGCTAATTAACTGATTACTAGGTTGCAATTGGAGTAAAAATACATTTGGCTAAATGGTGAAATGCAAATATGTTTGGATAATTAAGCTGTACATGTAAAAGTCAATGTATAAAATAGTTTATTTTAGATAATTCTGGACAATTTATATTGGTCTATTCATCAAGACATTTTGACACAGTGTAAATGACAGTTTGTGTTGTAGTATCTTGAGCTGTGATGCCATGTAGATGCATGAAATAAGTCTTCGCTGATACTGTTCTTTGTATATAAGAAAATTTATTACAACTGTGTATGCTCAAATATACGTCAGTGTTTAAATCATGTAGTAAACCAAAAATAAGCAAAAATGTATATACTTGTTTTTCATTGGACAGCAACGATATATAACTGAAATACAGCTCTGGAAAAAAATTAGGAGACCACTTCAGTTTCTGAACCAGTTACTCTGATTTTACTATTTATAGGTTTATGTTTGAGTAAAATTAACGTTGTTGTTTTACTCTATAAACTACGGACAATGTTTCTCTAAAATTCCAAGTAAAAATATTGTTATTTAGAGCATTTATTTGCAGACAATGAGAATGGATGAACTCACACGCTATTGCCTGAGATGTTGCCAAAACCTGTTACCAAAAGTTCCTCCAGACAGTATTTGAAAGCAATGGAGATAAAGAAGCAGGTTTGTATTTTTAACCTGGAATTATGTGCTAAAAAGATTATATATCCCAATTTGTTCAAGTTGTTGAATTATTTTTTGTATTATTTCTACACTAAAAAACTAAACTTAAAATTGTTCTCCTTAACATCTAATTAAACAAAAAAATATTGAATTGCACCTAAAAATATAGCAATCTAATCAGCTCAAATAACGTTATTAAGTGTCTTGTTAAAAGTTGGTTTAATTAAATCATTTGTGTTAGCAAAATGTACAAATTGTACCACTGCACATGCTCAGTTTTACTCTTTAGTTTAATGTGGTCTACTGAGCAATCATGCAAGGATTTTCACCTGATATTGTTCACCCTATTTGCATATAGGGTGTGTCCTCCCACCTTTCACTCACCATCAATGTGTAGCCATTCCCCACAGGCTGCTGCTGCTTCTCTTGGGATTTATATTCTATATGTGTTATATAATAGTATACAACTGCCTGGTCTCAGTGCTGGAGGCTATAAGAGCACGCTGCTGTTTTGTGTTGCTGAGTGTATGTAGACTCTATGCTGGCTGGGTCAAGCTGGTCAATCAGTTGCAATCTTATATGATTTACAATAATGCAAATATGTAATAGTCATAAATTCTGAGTACCCAGATGCTACATTAAATGAATAAAAATATAGTGTTGCACCACACTGGATGATTTTGATTATAATCAAATATAATAATATGTAAAACATTTAATTGGCACAACTTATATATTTTTTTTAGTTCATCCTAAAGAATAGTCAGCAAAACTTACAATACATATTTTGTAGAAGTTAAATCAGGCCTGCTAAAAACACAAATGACATTTTTATGTTGGTGAGTTTTAATATTTGAAGTTTCAATACATATAAAACAATAGAAATCTCTACTAAAGATTTCAAGTTGGCATAACTGGCTGTGGTTTTCTTAAAAAACTCAAAAATCAAAAATCTAATGCAGTATTTGCCTTGAATTTTTGAGTTTTCTCAACTTTCTTTTTTTTTTTTTTACAGTGTATCTTCAGTATCTATCGTTCCTCGTCTCCTCTCCAGTTCAAATGAGTTCATCCAAGGCTGGCATAGCAACATAACCTAAAGAGGCCTTTCCAAAGGAGGATATGCTGGCATCACCCTGTGGATATATTGCTCATTATAGGCGGGGCAGTGCGTGATGAAATATACCTCTAAAAAAAAGCTAAACTAACCAGCAGGGAGTCACGCAAGCACTGAGTGATTCGCCGTGTTCAGGCCATCAGGACGTATGTGCTCTATAGGCCTGTCAGCAGCTGTATGGAGCAGAAAGGAAATTCCAGCAATTACATGAATAAACAGATCTTTCCTGGAAGACGTGGTGGATTTAGATGTTTTGAGCTTCGTTATTTAAGTTAAAAGTTAGTCCTAGTCCTGAGTTTTAGCTGGGTGTTTTGTCACTGATCCGTTTCCATTCTTCTGGAACACACAGTATCTGAGTGTAGGTGTGAGACTGTTCTAGACACGCGAGGGAATTCACTGCTGCTTATCTCTCACATAAGGGAGGTGCAGTATGTGTGCTATGCTGCTCAGACTAAAACCCCACAGTCATACTGCAACCAGCAAGATCTTAACTCTTAAATTTTACAACTCCCTTTATCAGTAGAGTCAATTTGACCCAAGCAATTTAAACTTGCAGATAAACAAATAAATAAATAAATAAATAATGTTATAATGCATGCATTAAAAAATGTTATGTTTCTTTGTTGAGATTTCAGTGGTTCTTTCATTACTAGAAGTGTGGTGTTTGTAGAGTGGAGCCTAAAATCATATATGAATTGCATGACATTGTGACATCAGATTTATCCGACACAACAGATATTGTAAAATATTTATATTTCTATCAGTCCTGACACTGTCAGTCTGCCTGCTCTAGATTTAGAAAGACACAGAGACTATATTTCCCAGCATTCTTTCACTCAGGACTACAATGACTCATCGGATCACGTGACACTACCGCGTTCCGGTTCGCCTGCCTACTAATTGTTTGCTTCTAGACTATTAGTATAAATACCCCTTTGTTTGCTTTCAATGTTGCTGAGTATTGAATCTAGGTTTCGTAGCTCCTCTACACTGTTTATTGGCTTTTTGTGTTTTGACATGTTCTGTGTTTCCATTTACCCTTGTTGCCTTGCTTGTATTTTTGACTACTCTCTTGCCTGCAGGATTCACAGTGTACCGACCCTGCTTACTCCTCTACTCCCTGGTATGTTGTTTGTTTTATGCTGCCTTATTGTTACCGACCCAGCCTGCTCTTTGTAAATGAACTGTTTAAATTGTATCAGCATGTATCTCTCCTGGTTCTGGCCTGTTTGATAATTTCTTATGTTTTAAATACGTAACTACAACAGGCTAAGGTCATGTTGTCCAGTCAAAGAACACCGCTAAGTGAGTACAAAATATGCACAGGACATTGCAAATCCTCCCCAATAAATTTGGAAAAATCTATAAATATGAGGCACAACATTATGCCAATCATTTTCACACATATTAAACATTGATTCAGGTCAAATTGACCATAGTGATGTTAATAGAGTTTAGGGGATGGCCGATTCTAGAAAAAGCTGCAATAGTCCTAAAGACTACACATTCACACAGCAGGTAAAAACAGCTCAAATCCAAATCTCTTTTGTCATGTGTGAACTGCAAAAAACAAACACACTGAATCTGACATTTTTAAATCTGATTTAAATTCGAACATCTAATCTTATGTGTGGCAATGAACATCAACAAACTACAATAACTCAAATCAGATTTCTTTAGCATTAGTGCAACATCAATCTGAATTTTTCAAATAAGACTTGAATCACTTTCACACAAGTCATCCTAGAATGGATACATATATTATTTTTAGGATTGCAACATGTATGTATACGGTCAGATTGTATTGCCTTTTTTACAATATTAGATAATCCATTTGCACATTCACTTACTTTTTCTAGCCTGCAATATACTCCATACACGACATGAACAGTACAACTGTTTCTGTAGTTAGTGTACTTAATCCGACAATGTTTTATTAATAGCCAGTGCAGAAATACAGGTACAAATAAAAGGTTGACTTTTATTGATTTTTTTCTTGCAACTACATATGTACAGGAGTGGACTATTTAAACGTATTGAGTGCATTTAATGCATTCTCAAGGCACACAACATGTGCAAAAGTATTGGGACACAAGCTTATTCACTGTTTCTTCTTAAAACAAATGTATTAAAAAAAGTTTATCCTGTTTTTGCTGGAGTAACTGTCTATACTGTCCAGACTTTCTACTAATTTTTTAATAAAAAAAAAAAGTTAGTGAGGTCAGGATGTTGAATGATCACAACCCTGCCTCAGTCATCACCAATTCCCCAACTCAATACTTCCAAAAGTACTGGATAGAGCACCATCATTCCAGAAAATAGTCAGAACCTGGTTCCTAAGCATATCTCCATTTCTGCATGTTTGAAAATTTACGTAAAAATAAGACAAACATAACGAAAATAAAGGTTTGAATGACATGAACTGATAGATTTGTATTCAGGAAAATATTGATGTTTTAGGAAAGAGACATTTTTACGGTTTTATTAATTATATTTTGACATTAGCAGATTTACTAAAATATTTTTTATAATTTCTATTACAATTACAATTATGCTTTTCAGTAACGTTCCTTATCAATCATAAAAGCTTTTTATGTGCTGCTTAAATAGAAATCCTCAATATTTAGTGGTGTAATTTCAGGCAGACAACTGACAAAAATCCTGGCCTGTAAAGTGTTTTTAAACCATTGCACATTGTATCAAGTTTAGATTACTCAATCTTCTACTTTTAGTCTCTAAGAGGAACTTGTGTTTGAATGAGGAAGGCGGGGTGGCCAGCAGGTTCATGCAGTGGTTTTTGAGTTAACCCGTTTACGCACTGTCATCAGGACTTGACATTTTTTTTTCCGGAAAAGATTTGCGTGATTGCGCAAACTGGTTTTTCCTGTCCGGCTCATACAGGCACTGGCAAGTCCACAGTAAAGGGCCTATCAACAATAGAGCCTAGCACACTTTTAATACAGTCAGACTCCTTGCACTGGAATACAAACTACAATGAGTGTTTAATATCCTGTATGATAAAATTACAGCACATAGGAACAATGCTATTGATTTTGTAGAAACTATTGTATTAAGTATTTCCAGTTGGACAGGTGTGAGGTTAAGGTGCAGGTGCAGTTTGCTCTGATTAGTCATTTTTTTCAACTTTTATTTTAGTGTGATCTTCATTTAAACATTAGCTCTAATGTAGCATTCTGCTTTTTCTGCACAGACTGTAAAATGTGTATTAATCAGATATAAATAACTGGTTGTGTGCAGTACTGTGGGTATTGTGTCTCGTGGATGTTTGGATTTCTGCCAGAATCGCTTGTCTGGTCACATGGACAGTTATAGCCAGAAGCAACCGGACACAATCATTAACCCCCACAGCACTGTCCACTGCGGGACTTCGCCCCAAATCCCATAATTCATGTCGCCTTGCCAGGAACACACTGCCAAGTATTTATCTTTGCTTGTAATTTAACACCTCACCCTAAAACTTACAAATGTAGGTGTTCTTGCTCCTATCCTGTGACTTTTGTTGCATTAGTGTAAATGTATGTATTATACTGATTTTCCACATTCAGCCCCAGCTAGATCTTATTGGTCCTCTGTACCCATACTATACAGCTCTGGAAAAAATAAGAGACCACTTAAAAATGATGATTTTCGTTGATTTTACCAAATTGAAATCCTCTGGAATATAATCAAGAGGAAGATCGATGATCACAAGCCATCAAACCAAGCTGAACTGCTTGAATATTTGCACCAGGAGTAAAGGCATAAAGTTATCCAAAAGCAGTGTGTAAGACTGGTGGAGGAGAACATGATGCCAAGATGCATGAAAACTGTGATTAAAAAACAGGATTATTCCACCAAATATTGATTTCTGAGCTCTTAAAACTTTATGAATATGAACTTGTTTTCCTTGCATTATTTGAGGTCTAAAAGATATTTCAGCCATTTCTCATTTTCTGCAAATAAATGCTCTAAAACACAATATTTTTTTGGAATTTGGAAGAAATGTTGTCCGTAGTTTATAGAATTCAGAAACTGAAGTGGTTTCTTATTTTTTTCCAGAGCTATAAACACTGTATACAACACAACACTATACAGACACATTCAGAAATAAATGAACATATTAGATACAGAAGCAGAGAATCAAAGAGTCATTTATTATATTCTTTATCTATCACACAGTCTGAATCATTCACTCTAATAAACCTGATCAGGCTTCACTTCACATTCCTCAGTTTATATACAGCATAGATCTGTAAAACTGTGTTCAGGCCAGAGCACACAACAGCTATGTGAAGTCCCACTGTGTGACTGACATTTCCATAAATCTGTGTTTTACAATCATTGTTTACAGTATATTAGTGTGTGACCCATTTCAAGGTTTGTCTTATCATTGATTACATTTGAATAACTTCTTGATAAATCAGCAATTTCTATATACAATAGAATGAAAGGTTTGGGCACCCCTGGATAAAACATTTCTGTTACTGTGATTTATAATTCTCCAAAAGGCATTGAAACAGAGACATGTGTAAAAGTTTGGTTGGTTTCTCGGGCCTGAGGGCATTCTGCACATAAGGCTCTGGAAAAAATTAAGAGACCACTTCAGTTTCTGAATCAGTTTCTCTGATTTTGCTATTTATATGTTTATGTTTGAGTAAAATGAACATTGTTGTTTTATTCTATAAACTATGGACAACATTTTCAAAAAGTTTTAAGAGTTCAGAAATCAATATTTGGTGGAATAACCATGTTTTTTATCACAGTTTTCATGCATCTTGGCATGTTCTCCTCCACCAGTCGTACACACTGCTTTTGGATAAATTTATGCAATAGCGGTTCAGCCTGGTTTGATGGCTTGTGGTCATCAATCTTTTTCTTTATTTTATTTAAGAAGGTTTTTAATTTGGTAAAATCAAAGAAACTCATAATTTTTAAGTGGTCTCTTATTTTTTCCAGAGCTGTATGTCCTGTTGACTAATGAAGTTAAACTGTTTGACTACAATTAGTATAGGTACATTGGGAAAAAAGCAGGTTCAAAATTGAATGGAAAGAACATCTCTTCACCTGTTAAACACGAGGGTGGGTCAACCAAGATTTGGGCTTGTATTGCAGCCAGTGATACAAGGGATGTTTGTGGACTCAAATCAATTCCAGCACATTCACACCATCTGAGCCATGGCCTTCACAGTTCCTCAACCTGAACATAGCAGAACATCTTTGGAGACACTTCAAAAAAGATGTTCAACAAGATGATACAAGAGTCTCACAGAACTAAAATGCCTGCTTGGAAGAATGGGCAAAAATTCCAAAAAGATGAATTGAGAGACTCTTAGCTGCTACAATCTGTGATACTTCACAATATGGTGCTACTTAGTCCTGACCATGTAGCATGCCCAAACTTTGGCTTCAGGCCCTTTTACAATATTTGTGTCATTCTGAAAATGTAAATTATGGAAATAATAAACGGAAATACGTCTTAAGCCTATCTGGACGGGATTAGTTTCTCAGGGGGACGTCTGTGAAAAATATTTCACACTTTTACTCAGTGAATCTGGATTGAATCTGGATTGCAATTAAAAAAAATACAAAAACAGGAGGACCAGTGAGTTTTTAGGCTTTTTTGATCACGACATCGCGTTCAGTAGCTTCTCCATTTCCACTCGCTGTTGTGTTTACGTGGATCTCCGTGGAAACGTGCACCCAAAACTGTAATTACAATGAATAGCAGTTGACAAATAGCTATTTTATAAAACGCGAGATGACAAAACTTAGAGGTGTGAGTCTGGATGGGAATAAAATTACTGGAGGACCATGGAGTTCAGCGAAAAACAGTAGGTAATTCAGCCTGTAATTTTTTTTACTTAGAGAAAATCTAAGAAAAACACATACATGGTCATTCCAAACGGAAATAAAATCACAGAGGACCCCCCCATAAAAGAGAAAATTACCCCAGGACCCCCTGAGAAACTAATCCGTCTGGACCTGTGAATACTATATGTCTGTGGGCTTAAATGTGGATGTGGTTGCTTTGCTTTTTTTAGTCACATTGACACTTTCTGCAAATAAAAGTCAGAAGCTGCTAGTCACAATCATTACCTTACACCCTACTGCACTGTCCACTGTAGGTGGTAATGCCACACAACTTTAGACCAAAAACAGAATGTCCCATTCATCAGGCCTCACTTAAACTCTGATAACTCACATGGACTTCAGGAGGCGCAGGTGTTTAACCTCACTAACAGGATAACACCTCACAACCAACACCTGGAAACACCAGGTGTGGGTGTTTCCAAGCAGTCCCTGAGGAAACACTTGTGAGATTCATTCACTGTATCAATTATTTAATATTAAAGCTTTAGGTTAATCGCTAACTAAGAAACCTAGCAGTTAGGCTTGTTTGGTTTTGCTTTGTTTGACCTTGACTTTCTATAATAGATCAGTGATCAAAGTGAACTGCTTTCATCCTGTTTATGTAATGACCTCTGCCTCAGTATTTAACCACAGCCTGCCACAGACAAATGCATTCAGAAGCTTTATACAAATTATTTGATGACAATATGTAGCATGAAATATTAGTTTAAACAGTGACGCAATAAACTAAATAAACTGAAAAAAAAAAATTATACCGTGTGAATGAGGTGGAGAAATTCCCGCAGTGTCATCCTGATTCTTCATGTCGACTCTCTGGGGCAACAGAAGCTGCATTAGCATTCCATTTGCAGAAGGTGGAGATAGCCAAGACTGACTTATCAGGTTTCTGTGTGGTTGGGGCTGCTGTCAGTGCTCCTGAGCTGAGGGCAAAGTTCAGCTGAGAGTCTCAAAGAAGAGCTAGAGTTCAAAAGAGCATGTAACCCACCCCAGTCATATACAGTGGCGTGAAAAAGTATTTGCCCCCTACAGATTTCTTTTGTTTTTGCTTTAATCATACTGATATTTTTCTGATTATCAAACTAACTTTAATTTCAGATAAAGATCTGAGTAAATATAAAAAGCACTTTTTAAATTATAATTTTATTTATTAAAGGAAACAATCTAGCCCTGTGTGAAAAAGAGTCTGCCCCTAAACCTAATAACAGAACTGTTATTTACAGAGCTGGTTTAATTCAGTTTAATTCAACACATTAGAGGATTTTCCAGCATGAACGGTCTGTTTAAGATTATTCACAGCATCTAAATCAGACTTTGACTAGGCCACTCCAAAACCTTCATTTTTTTATTTTAAATTTTTTATTCATTCAAAGGTGGGCTTGTTTGTGTGCTTTGGGTCACTGTCCTGCTGCAGAACCCAAGTACACCTGAGCTTGAGGTCATGAACAGATGGTCGGATATTCTCCTTCAGGATTGTCTGGTAAACAGCAGAATTCCTGCTTCCATCTATTACAGCAAGTTGTCCAGATCATGAAGCAGCAAAGCAGCCCCAGATCATCACACTACCTCCACCATGTTTTAAGTTTAGTATGATGTATTAGTTTTACGCCAAATGTAACAGGACAGAGACCTTCCAAAAAGTTCCACTTTTGTCTCTTCAGTATAAAGAATATTGAACCAGAGTTCTGGGGATCATTATGATGTTTGTTGATAAATGTGAGATGTGTTCCTTTTGTGTTCTTTTTGGTCAGCATTGTTTTTTATCTTGGAATTCTCCCTTGGAGACCATTTTGACCCAGTCTCTTTCTTATTATTAAATCATTAACACTGATCTTAACTGAGGCAAGTGAGACCTGCAGTTCTTTAAATGTTGTTCTGGGTTCTTTTGTGACCTCCTGGATGAGTTGTTCATGCCCTTTTGGAGTAATTTCTGTCGGCTGGTCACTCCTGTGAAGGTTCACCAGTGTTCCATCTGTTTTTCTTTCATCTATTTTTAAATTTCTTCAATTTGCTTTCTGGTATTTGCTTCATGTTGTCAGACAGGTTCTGCTTAAGTGATTTCCTGATTCTACAGGTCTGGCAGTAATCAGGCCTGGTTGTGGTTAGTAGTAAAATTGAACTCAGCTTTCCAACAAATGTGATTAATCACAGTTAATCTATGAGGGGTCAAATATTCTTTCACACAGGGCTAGATGGGTTTGGATAGTTTTTGTTCCCTTAATAAATGAAATCATAATTTAAAAAGTGCTCTTCATATTTACTGTGCAGAGTAATAAATGACACTGAACTAAACCCCTGTGCTAATGTAATGTTAAGGGCTGCTTGATATGTCTGTGTTTACAGATGTGAGACGGGGTCAGTTTATGGAGCATGAACAGGACCCAGGTTGACTTTTTCGCTGAGTTTCTGGATGAGCATGGAGAGCTCCTCTGTAGCCTGAGACTTCTCCTCCAACAGCTCGTAGCGCAGACTGGAGATATCCTGCTTTATCTCCTTCAGCTCACCTGCAAAAACACATAAAGCACACACACACACACACACACACACACTGATGAAACATGCCTATAATCACTTATAATACACCTGAAAACACACAGCAGTCAACACCCACACTTTTATATATATTTTGTAGGTCCATAATTGCATACACACACAACCACACAGATTTAATGCCCACAACTGCACAAATACAACTCCCCACAACACATAAAAGCCATGCCCACAAACACAGATACAAACTGTAGCTACACATACAGTTCTGGAATAAAATAAGAAACCATTTCAGTTTCTGAATCAGTTTCTCTGATTTTGCTGTTTATAAGTTTATGTTTGAGTAAAATGAACATTGTTTTTTTTATTCTATAAACTACAGACAACATTTCTCTCAAATTGGTTTTACACACATCACTTAAACATGATAAGTTTTTTTTTATTTTACTAAATTGAAAACCTCTGGAATATAATCAAGAGGAAGATGAATGATCACAAGCCATCAAACCAAACTGAACAGCTTGAATTTTTGCACCAGAAGTAGCATAAAGTTATCCAAAAGCAGTGTTTAAGACTGACGGAGAAGAACTGTGATTAAAAACCAGGGTTATTCCACCAAATATTGATTTCTGAACTTGTAAAACTCTATTAATATGAACTTGTTTACTTTGCATTATTTGAGGTCTGAAAGCTCTGTATCTGTTTTGTTATTTCAGCCATTTCTCATTTTCTGCAAATGAATGCTCTAAATGACAATATTTTCATTTGGTATTTGGGAGAAATGTTGTCCGTAATTTATAAAATAAAACAACAATATTCATATTACTCAAACATTTACCTATAAAGAGCAGAGAATAAAATCAGAGAAACTGAAGTGGTCTCTCAATTTTTCCAAGAGCTGTATTACTGAAATAAAAACAAAATCTGCCTCTAAATCAATTCTTTACCTTCGTTAACTTCATCATTCTCTTTGTCCACTTGTGCTTTCAGGACGTAGCGCTTAATGAGCCGCTTCATTATTTGCTGTGGGAGATAAAAGGAAGTTAATCAATTTGAGATTACTGCATCTGATAAATCCTCCAATCTCACAGATCTGCTGCCTCCAGACATTCAGGAATCAGGCTAAGGAGGAGCAGGAGGAGAGGAATCAGAGATAGGAAGGAGAGGAAGGATAAGCAGTGAGAGGGATGGAGGAGAGTCTGGGAGAGCAGTGGTCTTGCCTGGTAGCGGGTGGGCTGGTTGAGGATGCTGCTGAAGCTGTTAGACTCAGCCATACGCATGTTGGATTGTGTGAAGAGGTTCAGCTGTAAGCAGTGAAACACACAAATACACACAGTCAGTCAGAAACCTGGACAGTGCTGATGTAAGGTGAACATGTAAGGTGGTCTACAGTAAACCAGTGCATACAGTGCTGTTGAAAAGCATTTTCTATTATGAAATTCTAGCCAGATGCCATCCAAGATGAAGAAATCACAGATTTAATGCAAGAGTCCCCACATACAGCCCTGTCCCATGACTTTTGCAATGTCTCAGTGTATTATTCACAAATAAATATTACAGATCATCCAACTTAATAAAAAAGGCAACCTACTTCATGATGTGGGGCGTGCACATTCTAGAGTGGGCGTGGCTATAGCTAAATACAGTTTGTCCCATTGTAAGAGCATCTATAGGGCAATTCAATGGCCGGCACCTTCATGGGCTTATGGCTTGTGATCATCAATCTTCTTGATTATATTCCAGAAGAAGATGGATGATCACAAGCCACCAAACAAGGCTAAACTGCTTGAATTTTTGCAACAGGAGTGGCATAAAGTTATCCAAAAGCAGTGTGTTACCCTGCGTTCACACTGGAAAGCGACAAAGCGACAGGCGACCATTCATTTCCTATGGCAGGGCGCGATTTGTCGCCGCGACACGCGAGAGGCGACAAGCGGCAAAGCGACAGAGCGACAAGCGACACGGAGATGAATTTTTCTCAACTTTATGCAAATGAGTTATGACGCGGTGAAGCGACATTCTAACCCGATTGGCTCCTAGCTTTTCTTTGGACCAATCACAAACAAGGCGGTTCGACGTCCTCAAGCTCCTGCTCTCTGAATTTCTAGTTTCTTTCCCGGTTCTTTCTGTTGAACGGGGTGGACCCACATCAGTCTGTGGGAACGGCTGCGTTTCCAGCGCAGTTAAATCACAGAAACGCACAAGAGTCCAGCAAGTTTGGGAGTTATAGCTGGAGAATAAAGTGGCCAAGTGATTCCTTTTTTGTGCCTTTTTTCTTGTCGGAGGCTGGACCATGATAAACGCGGGCGTTGAGCTTGACACGCCCACAAGCGACAAACGCTGGGCGACACAAGCGACTCGTCGCGTTCCAGTGTGAACGCAGGGTAAGACTGGTGGAGGAGAACATGCCAAGATGCATGAAAACTGTGATTATAAACCAAGGTTATTCCACCAAATATTGATTTCTGAACTCTGATTTCTTAAAACTTTATAAATATGAATTTATTTTCTTTGCATTATTTGAGGTCTGAAAGCTCTGCATCTTTTTTGTTATTTCAGCTATTTCTTATTTTCTGAAAATAAATGCTCTAAATGATAAATATTATTATTAGGAATTTGGGATGTTTGTAATGTTGTCTGTAGTTTATAGAATAAAACAAAAATGTTAATTTTACTCAAACATATACCTATGAATAGCAAAATCAGAGAAACTTATTCAGAAACTGAAGTGGTCTTTTAATTTTTTTGTACAGCTGTGTGTACATCAAATGATCATTCCATTTTTTAATTTTCTCAAAACCTATAAAAATAAATCCCCCAACCCTACTGGAAAAAAAACAGCTTATACCAGCTAAAGCTGGTCAAGTTGGTTGACCAGCTTTACCAGCTTAAGCTGTGTTTTGGAACCTGGTAACTGGTTTCTAGCTGGTAACTGGTTCATAGCTGGTCAGAGCGTCTAAAACCAGCTACCAGTTACCAGGTACAGACCAGCTACAAGCTGGTTTTAGATGTTCTGACCAGCTAAACACCAGTTACCAGCTAGAAACCAGTTACCATGTTCCAAAACACAGCTTACGCTGGTAAAACTGGTCAACCCACAAATCCACTAAATGAACTTGAGTTAAAACCCAATTAAATTGAAAACTGGGTTTTGGGTCGTGAACCACACCCAGGCATGATTACCTCAAGATCTGGTCAATCTAAATAGCACTTAAATAGAATCTCTCTGCCAAATCAAATCAAATACTATGCAAAACCCCAGTGAGAGCCATTGTCCACACATGGAGAAAACTTGAAACTTTACTGGACTGCTGGACTGAGTAGAGTTAATATACAGTGAATAGCCTGTACTCAGCTAATTAAAGAAAATATTACTTTAAGAAATGAAGGTCAGTTAGTCCCAAAAATAATATCAAGAACTTTGAAAGTATCCTAAAGTGGAGTCGCTGGCTCCATGATGAAACTGGCTCTCATCAGGACCCGACCAGGAAAGGAACAGCAAGAGTTTCCTCTGTTGCACAGGATAAGTTCACCAGAGTTACCAGCCTCAGAAACCGCAAGTGAACAGCAGCTAGATAAGAGCACCTAAATGCTTATTTACAGATTATTTTGGTTTTGTTTAATACTTTTAAGTTTGTACATGATTCCTTACGTGTTCCTTTATAGTCTGGAGGACTTCATGATTCATTTACAATGTAAAAAAAACCCTTTTATTTACTATAATTACCATAAAAATCAAAATCCTATATTGTCTGTATCTTGTATTAAAAACACTGGATGATCTGAAACATTTAAACATCACAAACATAGAAGTAGAAATGAGGCAAAAACTTTTAACAGCACTGTATAATAATGAAGGGGCACACAGTTCATAGCTGTTTATGTGCTGCATGTTTAGGGATAAACACACACACACACACACACACACACAAACACACTCTGCAAACTCACTGCTTTATTAGATACCCTTGCCTTGTAGCGCCACCTGGCTTGTGTACAAGTGCACTGCAGGCCCTACTATACTAACCCCCACTACTACTGCCACTTGTACTACTTCTACTACCATATTTTTTGCACTATAAGGTGTACTTAAGTACAGCGTTATACAGAAGTTTCAGTTTAGTTCTCCAGCACTGAGACTTGAGCAGTATTAGCATTAGCTGCTAACTGCGCTAAGCGCTAGGTCCTTCGCCGTTCAGAGTAGGGTTGCCGACTGTGTCTGAAAAAAAAAAACAGAACACTGTCATACTGACAGCTGCCCAGAAATATACGGTTGATGTAACAGAATCACAGACGGCTTTAAGTTACATTAATTATGAGAAGGAACTACTGCTAACTTGCTTATCTAAGTACTGCTGTGAGCTTTGCTTGTGCTTGTTTTTACATCCTCTTGGCAAAAAGGTTAAGGAGGGAGAGCACACTAGATAGAAAACTAGGTAAGGCTATCTCTTAAGATTAAACACAGTAAATGTATATAGAGTAGTTTTTAATGTGATGAGGTTGAATCTGATGTGCTCTCTCTCCTTAATATTTGATTTTGTAGGAGCTGCCTGTACTGATTGGATAGTGAAGTCACATGTCACAGCATCAATGAGGCACAATGGTGCATGTCAGTGAGAAAAAAGACAGATTTAATGCAGGCAGAAAAAAAGTCTAAAATAGTCAGTTAAACTAACCTGGTGAAAACCGAGACATTAAATGAGATTTTCTTTCCAGGACCAAATATTAAAAAGAAGGACAGTCCTGGGAAAACCGGGACAGGTGGCAACCCTAGGTCAGAGGTGAGTTTTAACAGACTGTAGCTTGCTGCTAACCCCGGCTAGCACGGCTGGAGCAGTATTAACATTAGCTGCTAACCGCGCTAGGTGCTAGTTTTTTTCCCCATTCAGAGGTGAGTATTATTGGCCTGTAGCTCTTTGTAAATAAACTTACTGCTTACAAAAATTGCTGTAAATAAATGGAAGTGCTTTACTCACCTAAATAAGCAGTTTTCAGGAGAAAACAATGTGTAGATTAACCCTCAGTTTGACTTTGAAAGAAAATGTTTTTTTTATTTGAGAATAACACTTTTGTTTACTTAATTTAGAGTAACCACGTTTATCAGGGTTTGCCTAATAACTTCATTTTTAATTTAAATAAAACACACACAGACACATGAATGAAGGGAAATAGCAGCCACACTTTACTTCACTCTTTTTCTTTCTCCTTTTTCTGCTCCGCAGCTACCCCAATGGGACATTTAGTGTAAATACACAATCAATAACTCATTATTCCATAAAGTCTGTTACATTAGCTTAGCTTTACTGCTGAATTAGAAGGAAAACATGGTGACACTTCTGTTCCTTACTAGTGTCGCATAATGTGCCTTATAATCCAGTGCACCTTATGTATGAAAATAGAACAGAAAATAGACATTCATTAATAGTGCACCTTATAATCCGGTGCACATTATAGTGCAAAAAATACGGTACAAATGTTACTGATTCATTTCTCCATATAGTGGTGCTTATCAAATGAATAGAGTAAACTTGCAGTGAGAAATATTCATTATTGTGATATCATTGTTATCGTGGGCAACGTATCGTGATAATATTGTATTGTGAGATGCCCTGTTGATGACACACACAGCTCTTATTGTATGATCTCCATAGAAAAGCACGGCTGATACAGTAGGACAAAGTTAATGTAAAATGCTGGATAAGCAGGTGCACTGTTCAGGTGGCACCAGTAGGTGGCACACTGGAACAATAAATACTGCAAAACACACCTACAGGATAAACCCTGAGTAAACTCATTCTAAAACTTGCTATCCATCTCCTCTTGTTAGAAGATTATGAATTAGAGTCCTGTAGGTCTTCAAAGCAGCTGTGGAGTTTAATTACTGTGGTTTAATGCAGTGCCTGACTGCTGACACCAGCAGTAGTGTTTTAATCATAAAGTCGAACAATAAAATGAAAGCAAATCACATTTCTAATTCTAATTAAATTAAACATTGGCTTAGATGAAGGCCAGGCTGCTGTCAAGGCAAGAAAAAAGCCACTTAGACCTCTCAGCTTTACACTTACAGCCTAAAGCAGAAGATCCAGCTCTTTAGATTAAATTAGAAATGTGCAGAAGAGTGAACGAGCAGGGTCTCGCCACACACACACACACACACACACACACACACACACACACACACACACACACACACACACACACACACACACACAGCCCTGTTACAGCTGAGTAACAGGGCTGCTCCCTGCGTTTCTTCCGGACGCCTCTGTGAAGTTTTATTAAGGGATTAATGATGCCTGGCCTGTTAATGAGCAGGGGCTGCCCCTGTTCACCTCAGATCACTCCTCAGCAGCATCGATTCCCACTGCAGGCTACAGCACAGCCGGCCATACGTCTGCCTCTACACACTGTTAACATCACTCGGTCCTTGGGGGAACACTGATATCTCTGTGATACAGAACTGAGCGCCAGACTGCCTCGATTAAAGAGATAAAGAGCTGTGCCACTGTACCACACACACACACACACGCACGCACGCACTGAAACATGCCAGACTTTACCAACCAGCAGAACTGCTGACTTCTCAACTTAGTCAATTATACAGACTAAAGAGAAAGATAGAGAGAGAGAGAAAGAGAGAAAACAGAAGTGATAGAGAGAGATGGAGATATTGATGGAAAGAGAAAGAGGGATGAATAAAGATAAGTGAATGAAATACAAAGTGAAATGGGGAGAAGGAGGAAAAGAGAGGGAGCTTGCTAAGAAATGAGAGTTGAGAGATTGATAAAAAAGGTACAAACTACAGATTTAATAAAAGGAAAAAAGGAAAAGAAAGACAGAAATTAATAAAAAAACAAATAGGAATAGAATAATACAGAAAGAGAGTTGAAAAGCGAAAAGAAGGATAGGAGAATAGTGAAAAACATGGAAAACATAAATGAAATACAAGAGTAATAATGAGAAAGAGAAATAGAGAAATCAGAGAGAAACAGAAATAGAAAAAGAATAAAAGTATGAAAGAAAGAAGGAAAGAAGAGAAAAACAGGGAAGAATGAAAATGTGAAAGAAAGAAAAGGGAAATTGAGATAAAGAGAGAAAAGGAAAAGAAGAAAAATGTGTCAGAGTAAGAATTACAGAAAAAAGAAAGGAAGAGAAGAGAAATATGCTCAGAGTGAAATAGAGACATAAGAGAAATCAGATCAAAAGAGATAAAATAAATAAAGAGAAGAGAAATAAGAGATGTAAAGAGAGACATAAAGAGGCAAATAGAGACAAAAATATGACAAATAAGACAAATGAGACGGAGAAAACAACAGAAATAAAGAAAGCAGAGGGTAGAAATGAGAAAGAAATTAAGAGATTGAGAGGAACAGAGAGAAAGAGAAGAAAGAGAAAAGAACAAAAATAAATCTCTCTCTTTGCCTCTCTGTCTCTCTCTTTTTCTTGTGGAGAGGTGCATACTCTGGATTTGGAGTTGTCCATGCCGAGCTCCACGTCCTTGTTGAGGCGGCGGCGGCGGCGGCGGCAGCGCAGCAGGCTGATGAGTTTGCTGATGCAGTGGACGAAGGACTTTGGGCTGGGGACGATGCTGAAGGGAGGCGGCAGGGTTTTACCGTTATCAAAATACGACAGCCAGAGTTTAGACCTGGCAAACTTCCACTCCACATCTGCATCATCCTGAAAAACACAACCAGTTCAACCAAACCGCTTAGGTTACTGCAGCAAACTTGAGGTAATATTATTTGGCCCACATTAAAGAGAGAAAGAAGGTATAAGTAACCTATTCTCTTGTGGGATCCCTCAAGGCTCAATTTTAGGTCTATTTTATTTGTGTATCGCTGTTGAGCGGCATTTACTGGCGCCAAGTGCTGCTAGCCGTGGCCAGCGCTGCTGCTAACCACGTCTGGTGCCACTGCTAACTGCGGCTAGCACTGCTGCTAACTGCGAGTATTGCTGCTAATACCCACCTCCTCCCCATCTCCCTCCTTCTTTCCTTCTCTCATTTCTCTTCCCATATCTCTTCTTGTGGGGGGGGGGGGGCTTCAGCTTCATACTTTCCAGCGAAGCTGCCCTGATCTCCTACTCAAATCCTCTGAGTTTGCCCCCATCTTTTTCCATCTGATTTCAGTCCAAGGGTGTGGGAAATACAAGCAAATTGTGGCTTAAAATGCATTTTATAATTTGGTGTGCCTTATTTATGAAAATAGACCAGAAAACTGATGTTAATTGATACTGTGCCTTATAATGTGGTGCACATTATAGTCCATAAATTATTATTCTCTTCTCTGTTATACCATACACTTATTTCACCTTGGTCTTCCTGTTTTTCTAAAGACCAAAATCAAAACACCAAGATCACCATAATCACCACAATCAATGTTGTGTTCAGTCTTTAAAACAGAACCTTCAGGGATGTGGACGATGTTCTGTATGTTTGTATGGCTGGTATAGCTTTTCCTGGTCTGAGACATAATCCCCATCATTTCCAAAACTGCACTAATCTGAACTGACAACTAACCGATAAATGTGAAGCTTCCTTTCTCTGCACTCTGAACCCTAAGTGTTTCTGTCATCAAATAATCGTACCGCCCATTAATCTCTGTCAGATTACAGTAGTGTAGAAATCTAATGTTTTAACACTGTCTAGCTTCTAGTCCTGTCTCTCCACCTCCCATTTCTTTCTCTCTCTCTTTCTCTGATTATATGCAGGATTAACACCCGGGATAATCTGAGTGTGCATAATAATTCAACAATATTCATCTATTTATGGAATACACTGTTTAAACGTGCAGTGTTCATTAATCTGAATTACACTAAACTGATTGTTGTATTTGTTAATGTTTCAGTTTAAAAATAGCCCATAATTTGATGGTATTGTATTCACGTACACACAGGACTACGCAAATCCCTGCCCTTCTATTTAGGGGGTTAAATAATAAAAGGGATATTTTGTGCTGAAAAAGCTAAAAAATGGTAAACTCTGATTGCAGCTGCAGTTCTACGGCCTTGAGTCGAAATTTTGCTTTTACAGATTAACAGGAAAATAGAAAATCCTTGTTGCTCTTCAGGAGTAAGTTAAACACCACAATACTTTTACATCTGTAATCATTACCCTGGTGAAAAAAATATATAATTAATTGTACATAAAACATATTGAGAAATGTCTAAGTAGAAGTTATATACTTACTTAAAATATATTAAAAGCACGTAAATATTATGCTTTCAAAAAATATTTGAAAATAAACTTTGATCATACTTTTTAAGTACAATATAGTGTATTTTTAAAAAATGAACTACTATGAAGTACACTTTTAGTTTAATGCAATTCAGTATATTTCTACAATACTTATTTCCAAATATACTTTTGTAAATTTTTAGCCAAGTGTGTTTAAAACAACTGTCACAGTAGTTCACTTAAAGTGCAATGTATAATGTAACTTTTTAAAAAGTAAATTGAATTACTACACTGGTAAAATGTTTTAAAAATATATTTAAAATGCATTTCTCTGTAATAATAATTAGGAAAATATAAATATAAGTAAATTATAGGATACAGTGTTAAGTAACATATTTAAATGTCAAATAAAAAAAAATGTATGTACATGTAACACACAAAAAAATGTAGTACGGTATATTAAAATACATTTTTATGCCCAACAAAGTATACTAGAAGTGTGCTACTTACAAACGACAGAAACAAGAAGCCTATTTGTACTATAATGTAAATATATTTAACATCGATTCTTAGTACATTTCTAATATACCCGGTGTATAAAAGTGATACAGTTGTAATACTCATTAAATGTATTATAGTTTTACTGTAAGCATATTTAAAATATGGGGTTACACACAGAAAATTTTTGTACTAAAGTTTTTTTTACAATTAAAGTATGATAAGTACAAAAAAGTTGTTTCATTTTAGCAATCTTTAAATATACTGATTAATAATGAGGCTACAAGAACACTTTAGTGCACTTTAGCACAATAATAATGCTTAGTATACTTTAATCTACTTTTTTCACTAGAGTAAGAATTAAGAATTAAGAAATAGGATAAGATTCACTGACTCACCTCGATCTCCTGGTAGGAGCTGTTAATCATAGCGATGAGCATGTTGAGCAGAACCACAACCATGGTAACGTTATAGATCCCATACAGAACATAACCGATGTTCTCAATGAACTTGTGGTCATACTTTAGTACCACTGAGGAGACTTCAGACAGGCCGAATATAGACCAAAACAGAGTTTTAAAACTCTCCTCAACTCTGTGGAGAGAGAGAGAAAAACAGATGGAGGGAGAGAAAGAGAAGAAGACAGAAAGTTTACAGTCAAGTTGATAGAAACAACATATGCATAGATACATTATTGAATACATTGCATGATTCCATCATTCATAGAATCACTTAAAATATTTTTTCTTGAAATAAAAAATATTCTTTATTTCAATATCTTGAAATAAATATTTATTTAGAAATACATAATGTAATACACAATAATTAATACTAAATCTGGACAAAATAGAGTCTTTAGAAAGCCCTCAGGTAGAGAAGGTTTATGATATGAAATGTTTTTCAAAAAATTAAATCCACTACAGAAAATCCTATTTTCTCCCCATCTTAAAAAGCCTCATTAGGACTTCCCCAAAGGTGGAAAGTAATGAATTAAATTTACTCAAATGTAATTTTTTAAGTAGTTTTTAAAATAGGTAATTTTACTTTTACTCAAGTACATTTTGAGGTAATTTACTTCACTACATTGGAAAACTCCCTATTACTGAGTAAATAATTAAATGCTGGGGGAAAAGCAGTGTTTATTATGGTTAGAGGGAGAGACGCTGTGTGAATCAGCTGTGCTTGGGGGCAACCGGTGTTCTGTCGAGTTATGCTACCAATCGATATGTGCTTCTTTACGACACTGCGCATGCGCAGACAGTTTTTTTTTTTTTTTTTACCACTTGTTCTTGAAAATGTTTTATGGGGTGGTCTGAACAAATGCCTGAAAGGTCCAAATTATCATTTGGAATAATAGTTCATTAAAAAGATTTAATTTATGATTTGTACTTTTTTACATCAGATAATTAAAAGTAACTATGTAACTTTTACTCAAAGTACATTTTAAATTGAGTACTTTTAAACTTTTACTCAAGTAGATTTTTAGATGGGTACTTTTACTTTTACTTGAGTAGAATTTTAGCAAAGTAAAGGTACTTTTACTTCATTACAATTTTTCAGTACTTTTTTCACCTCTGGACTTCCCCTATTACTAGTGATGCCCCAACACCATAACAGTGAAGACTAGCACATGCCTCCTCCGCTGATACAGCGTTGCAGAGGAGCATCACAGCGCACACTTGGAGGAAAGCGCAGCGACTCGGTTCCAAAAAAAGCTATTTCAGTAATGTGGCTTTTTACTACTAGCTAGCTTCTAAAACTCTGTGGATTTTGTTCCTTGTAACATAGAGTAGCTGCAGTAGTTAGCTAGCTAGATTCTATATGCTCTTTTTGATTGAACATAACCTGGAATTGGATTCATTCGCTCAGAAAGGAGACCGCATCACACCCAGCCAGTTTAAAACGATTCGTCTGCATGCTCGGTGCAATTACCCATTCTCACCAGAGAGGGCCCTAAATCCTCCAAATCCTAAAACTTACAGCTTTAAGAGAAATTCTGACTACATAATCTGTTTTTTTTGTATAATTTAAGTCAGATTTACAGTGTGAAATTAGTTGTTTGCTTGGTATCTCATGCTTATTGTTGCCTCTCTTAGTTCCACCTGAATCAGAGTTGAAGCAGATGCCGGAGCTGAGCTCACCGGGCCTGTACCTCTCTCTGTGCCTGACTGCTCTGGGCTTAAATTACCAGTCTATCCTAAAGCTTTCCCTCCTTTACTGTTGCTTAATTGCCATCACATGTTGTGCTTCACACCACCCTGCCCTCATCCTGCACTTAATACCTTCTCCACACCCAATCGCTTCGGTCTTTCATGCATAGGGAAATAAAGGAGGAGGAGGGGTTGGACAAAAAAAGGCTGACTGATTGTCCTGCCCCTGTCACTCACGTGGTGAAGGCGGGGTTAACCTTGGCTCCCAGATAGTAGGAGTACAGGATAAACATGCCGATCATGAACGCCAGGAAGACCATGATGAACAGCACCATGAACTTGAAGATGTCCTTAACGGTGCGCCCCAGGGAAATCTGCAGCGGCCCGAAGCTTTCGTTGGCTGGGAGGATGTAGGCGATGCGAGAGAAGCTGAGGACCACTGCAATGGCATATAACCCCTCTGAGATGAGCTGGGGGTCCGAGGGAAGCCACTTGTCCCTTGCTGGAGGGAGGGAGTCAAAATTTAAATTTAGACATTATGGAACAATATTATTATAATTTCCACTATTTATTCACTAAAGATTAAAGCATTATGTGAGAAATGGTAGTTTCACTCGGGTAGTAAATACAACTCAGTACCACTTTAAATAAGGCTCATTTATAAAGAGTTTATTAATAGGTATTAATTAGATTATAACCCATTAATAAGCAGTTACAACACAAATAGTAAGAGCAACATTGGCCTGTTGTGTACAAAATAGTGATTCCACATTCATTTATAGTGTTAAAACTCAGATCTTACTAGATTTCTATCGTACTTTCTCTTACCCATCTGTCAGCATTAACATTTTTATTAATAACATTATTAATTTAATTATAATAACATATTAAATGGCTAAACTGACTTTCTATATTATTTTACTAGATATGTTGAGAAAGCAATTGTCAATGTTGTTTTTGCTTTTTTTACTTAAGTTCTACAACTTAATTTATAATCATTAATAAACTCCTTTATAAACTATTCATAAACCCTTTATGAAGCAGCCCTATTTTAAAGTAGTACCTACAAATCAAACTTTGAGCGCTACTAATGGACAGCTGTACACATGCAGTTGTTGACAAGATGAGAAATAAAGAAGTGATAAAAAAGTTATTTGAATATTTGCATGTATGTTTTCTAATATTAACCCATATGTTGTGTATAATTATAAGTATGATTATCATACTTATAAGTATGAAACATTACAATAAGGGTAAATAAATGTACAGTGCTTACAATGAATTATGAACTAACACTTTTTCAGACAAGTTAAGACATTATTAATCATTAAACTGTTTAACTAATATCTCAATTAATTATTATTACAACATTCGTAATCATACAATTAAGTAATGTTTGATGATGTCTAAACTATCAATGTGTCAATGAATAATTTCTTGAGATATTACTTAACCATTTACTTATGTTCATTACTGTCATAAATACTGTCATTTGTAAAAACTAACTGTAAAGTTTTACCTTACTGTAAACTTTATATCTTAAACACACAGGGTCAATATGTAGGTCCACATTTCAATTTCCCACATTAATAAGTACAGAACACACAAAATACCTACATATTAGTTACAGAATAAGTAATATAGTTGTATTTATTTGTGTTGTATAATGTATTGTATTAATGAATAAATGAGTAATTTAATGAATTTTTCTTTTTTTTAATAATTAAAAGTATTTATTAGGGTAGTTAATAAAAAATAGCTGTGTAATTATTGAATAACTTTTAGTTTCTTTCTTATAATCCTTTTCTTTGCATCGGTAACACTATGCCCCTATCACTAGCACCCTATCACTTGTGAGCCTGTTGGGAGCATTGACTGAAAGCTCTGTGTTTCAGAATGCTGGGGGTGAATAAAGGTGGGATATTCAACAAAATGTAATATTTGCTATCATGTTTCACTCCAACCCAAGTCCATTTCACACTGGATTCATTCTGAATAAAGTCAACCATGTTACCTTACTCACCGAGTAATTATCTAAATTATTTACAGGGACACACTTGAAAATGGGACAGGTATAGTATATTTAAAGCAGCAGTATGTGAGAAATGGTAGTTTCACTCAGGCAGTAAATACAACTCAGTTTCCCTTTAAATAAGGCTTGTTTATAAAAGGTTTATTAATATGTACAGTCCCAACCCAAGTCCATTTCACACTGGATTAATTCTTAATAAAGTTAAACATGTTTCCTTACTCACTGAGTAATTTGTAGCAGTCACTTTTTGTAAGTGTAGAGTTTATGGGGTTTATAGTGGTAAGTTGTAAACAACACCTGCTCAAGGAGCCAAGGAAGGCAATTTGTGTCTCTTCAGAACAGACGAAAGGGATCTCTGAAGCCTGGGTAGTGAAGCGTGAAGCCTCACACACACACACACACACACACACACTCACCGTATGTGAAGTACTTGATGTCGGGGGGCAGCGTGACCAGAGACAGGTCAGGGGCTTGGATGTTCTCGTTGACGTACTCTTGGGCCTTCATGGCCTGCAGGAAGGCGAGGAAGCGGGCGGTGAACGCAGCGATGAAGATGGAGAGCATGCCGAAGTCCAGGACGTTCCACAGCTGCAGGATGTACTCCCTGGGTCCCTCCGTCCACAGTTCTTTACACTCAGACCACATCATGCCTGCGGATGTGAGAGTTTTAGACTCTGTGAACTCCTACACCCACAGCTCACCACTTACAGTGCCTTGAAAAAGTATTCAGTATTCATTGAATTTTTCAGGCTTCAAACATAAAGATATGAAATTGTATTTTTTTTGTAAAGAATCAACAACAAGTGGGACACAATCGTGGAGTGGAACCAAATTTACTGGACATTTTAAACTTTTTTTAGAAACGAAAAACTGAAAAGAGGGGCGTGCAGTAATATTATTCAGCCCCTTTGCTTTCAGTGCAGCAAACTCACTCCAGAAGTTCAGTGCGGATCTCTGAATAATCCAATGTTGACCTAAATGACTGATGATGATAAATAGAATCCACCTGTGTGTAGTCAAATCTCTGTATAAATGCACCTGCTCTGTGAGTCTCAGAGTTCTGTTTAAAGCTCAGAGAGCATCAATGAACACATCAGGCCGGTCTAAGATACTGTTGTGGAGAAGTTTAAAGCCTTATTTGGATACAAAAAAGAATTCCCACGCTTTAAACATCTCAAAAACACAGTGCAACTGATCATATTGAAATGGAAGGAGTATCAGACCACCGCAAATCTACCAAGACCCGCCCGTCCCTCTAAACTTTCAGCTCAAACAAGGAGAAGAAGACTGATCAGAGATGCAGCAGAGAGGCCCATGATCACTCTAGATGAACTGCAGAGATCTACAGCTAGGGTGGAAGAATCTGTCGACAGGACAACTATAAGTTGTGCACTCCACAAATCTGGCCATTATGGAAGAATTTCGTTCCACTTCCCGATTAGATCCCACTTGTTGATTCTTCACAAAAAAATACAATTTCATATATTTATGTTTGAAGCCTGAAATGTGGCAAAAGGTTGAAAAATTCAAGGGGCGAATACTTTTTCAAGGCACTGTAAATAAAGTACAACAGTTCCAGAGTTCTGCTTCACTGTTTTACTCCATCTATCTCACTCTCACCACTTACTCTGCCTCTCTCAGGGGAGTGAGCAGATAACACCAGATCGATACGCTTGTTCCTCAGCTGTATTCTCTGGGTTATGCCCTTCATGCAGTCCTGACCGAGGCCGGTATGCATGGCTGCACTTCTGATGTCTTCCTGAAGCAGACTGTGTGGTTATAAATCTTTCCTGAGATAAATGCTGAGAAAATCCATGATGATGTTCAATCAAAAAGACCAAGAGATAAACGGCACGAGGTAGGGCTGGTCTGAACCGCATTTTACTGCCTTTAGATACTCAATATTTAATGACGTTTTTTTTTATTTGTTTTCCTACATAGTAAATGAATACTGAAGTCATTTAGAATATGAAGGAACACATTAGGAATGATGTAGTACCTTAAACATGAAATGTTAAACAAACCAAAATACTCTGTTCTCTTATCTGTGGAGCTGTTAACTTGTGGTTTCTGAGGCTGGTAACTCTGATGAACTTATCCTGTACAGAGGGAACTCTACCTCTTTGTTTCTTTTTTGGGTAGTCCTGATGAGTGCCAGTTTCATCATAATGTTTTCGATAATGTTTTGCTTTTCAGAATATGGATACTGTATCTCACCAACTCTGCCTCTTCACAACTTTACAACTGATGCTCTCAAACACATTAAGAGACAAGAAATTCAAGTTCAAATTCAACTCTTGACAAGTTCAGCACAGCTGTTAACTGAAAGCCTGAATTCCAGGTGACTCTACTTCATAAAGCTGACTGAGAAAATATAGTCTGGTTGTTTAAGACTTTTTTGTCTAATAAATAATTCCAGATGTTTTTCTTCATAGTTTGGATGACTTTAGTATTAATCTACAATGCAGAACATTTAAAATAAAATAAAAAAATAAAAAAAACACATATATAAAGAATAATTCAATTCCATCAGTAATAATCAGTATATCAGCCTGCAGTATATAATAAAAGTGGAAGTGTCTTTTCAGTGAAAGTGTGAGAAGAGCAGCAGGTTGTGGAATACAGTACAGTGTTAACACTGATCTGAAGAGAGTAATTCAGCAGGAGATCTGTACTGTACGCGCTGTATTAAGAGTCGTATTGCAGTGTGTAAGAATGACCTCACACAGCGCTCCTGTATCCGTCTGCTACTAAATGTCAGACCTCCAGAGAGTCCAGTGTGAGACCAGTATGTGGTGTCTGAAGTTCTGTAATTAGCTCGTCGCTGGTAGCTTGTTTGGTTCCTTCTGAATCTTTATGGCATGCTGTTATACATGGACAAAAGTATGCTATATATTACTTATGCTATACATTACAATAAATCAACAATAATGTTCTAATCCATATTATGACAAGAACTAACTAAAAAACTAAGGCAGACTGACACTGGGTGCCTCTTTGTAGGGCAGCTTTTATGTTTTTTTTTGTCTTTAATGCTCACTACTGTAAATAAAGCTTATTAAATGATTTAAATCAGGAAGTAACAGTGCATTTAAATGATGAAGCTAAAACCATGACAATGTGCATTGAGGATTGTATGCATGTTTTAGGCTTTCTATTAATTATGCAAATACATTACTTAGCAACCACCTAAGAAACACCTTAGCAACCACCTAGCAACAAAACCATGACAATGTGCATTGAGGATTATATGCATATTTAGGCTTTCTATTAATTATGCAAATACATTACTTAGCAATCACCTAAGAAACACCTTAGCAACCACCTAGCAACTGCTTAGAGACATCATAGCAACCACCACAAACACCATAGCAACTCCTTAGCAACCACCTAGCAACTCCTTAGCAAAACCATAGCAACCACTATGGATACCATAGCAACACATTAGCAACCACCTAGCAACTGCTTAGTAACAGTATAGCAAAGACTATGGACTCCATAGCAACTCCTTAGCAACCACCTAGCAATCAGCTAGCAACACCTAGCAACTCCTTATCAACCACCTAGCAACACCATAGTTACCACCATGGATACCATATCAATGCCTTAGCAACCACCCAGCAACACCTTAGAAGCCACCTAGCAACTGCTTAGCAAAACCATAGCAACCACCTTGGATACCATAGCAACTCTTTAGCATCCACCTAGCAACCAGCTAGCAAAACCATAGCAACCATCACAGATACCATAGCAACACCTAAGCAACCACCACAGACACCAAAGCAACACCTTAGCAACCACTTAGTTATACCTTAGCAACTGTATAGCAAAACCATAGTAACCACTATGGATACCATAGCAACTCCATAGCAACCACCTAGCAACACCATAGCAACCACCACAGATACCATAGCAACACCTTAGCAACACCTTAGTAACTGCCACAGACACCATGACAAGCACCTCGCAACTACATAGCAACCACCAGAGCGAACAGTGGGAGCCATTTTAGCAGCACAACCATCCTGCGTGTCTTTAGGAAATGCACTTTTTTAGTTATATTTAATGCAGTTGCATCAAAGCTTATAGATAACCAGAAACCTCCAATACCCGACTCTAGCCCAGCCATTCCATATATGCAGATTGTTATTTTCTATTTATTTAAATGTTGTTCAATGCACTGCAAGAAAATGTAATCATAGACTCAGTATCCAATCTAATCCCAAACACAGGATATATATTTACCACAACACGCCTATGTTTAATACATTTCGAGAGCATGTTTACAATATTTATTGCTTGTTTTTTTATTACAATCTAGACGGCGCCTGGCTGACTGCCAAGGCAATCGCTTCCACGATGAGCCGCTCACCTCTTCCAAGGCCACAACATACGTGTTACAGAAATAAACCCATTTATTCACAAAGCACTCAAGGGTGAACCAACCGCAGCCCTACTGAACACAGAGTTAATCAGGACTCTGACCAGTAAGGTCACTTAAACTGGTGAGTTCTGTGAGGGCTGAGCACTGCGACACTGTGCACAACCATCTAGATCTCGTGAACACACACCATGGTCACAGTAGATTGAACACGGTAATAAGAGACTGAGCACTGGTCAGTGAACAGCATCTTCTAAAATGCTGAGACTACTTCAAGTACACAGAACTGCAGGGCATCTGCAGGGATGGGTATTTCTAGCTCAGCAGAAATGTCCACACTGTGATTTCACATGCTTTCTGTTTTCCCAGAAACTGCAGCACACGTCTGTAGTGATATTCTCACACTATGAGTTTGAGAGAGATTGTAAGAATATGTAAGATTTGAAATGTCGTTTCTTTTATAATGCATTTAAAGCTCCATCGCAGGGGTGTCTAAACTCTTTGGCCCGTTTTTCTGCGCTAGAAATGCGCACCCTCTCCACTTTTAGACTCTTTTGGCCCGTTTTTCTGCGCTAGAAATGCGCACTCTCTCCGCTTTTAGACTCTTTGGCTCGTTTTCTTTGCTAGAAAAGCGCACTCTCTCCGCTTTTAGACTCTTTGGCTCGTTTTCTTCGCTAGAAAAGTGCACTCTCTCCGCTTTTAGACTCTTTGGCCCATTTCTGACACCTTGCGTTCAAACTTTGAATCTAGTTTGGACACCACTGCTCTATAGAGTCCTTCCTGAATCTCAAAACAAAATATATCTTTGAGTAGAATGGGAAATCCAGAGCATTAAAGTGCTCCAAAAAAATCTGTTGGATGCAGTCATGTCAACACTGACCAGAATCCCAAAAATAAATATTTCCTGGGCAAAGGAAGGCCCACAGTACTTCTGAAACTACTACAATTTTCTTGTGATTATGTGATTATTATTAAGATTTGAGCCTCTCCACAATAGTACTTGTCTACTCCCCATCTATAATAATATAAGTTCATTGTAATGCAGCTCATTTCCAAAGGCTTCAGTGTCTTGAATTCAATTTAAACCCCTTTGAACATGAATCACAATTGAGAAGCCTTTAAAATCAAGTCCAATTTGTCAGGTTGTCACTCTGTGATGCTTTCACCTGCAAAATGCTTTCTATTCTAATATCTTCAGTTCCAGTGCTGTGAAATCGCAGTTGATGAATGAATCCATCCTCTCTTCAGAAAAAAAAACGTTATTTTACTATTACAACACGACTCCCAGTCATTCAAAACTGAGGCGTCAGGCTCTCTAACCACTCGAGGAAGCTGAAATAGGCTTTTCTTCAGCTCTGTGTGAGGGTACTGTTATTTGGATAGGACAGATTTCCTAATTTACCATTGCACAAAGATCACTATTACTTATATTTACTGCATGTAGTCGTATATTTTAGAATGCAGGTACAATACGCTTGAAGCATATTCTACTATGCTCATTTCAAGACATTTTGTACCAAATGAAGCCTTATTATGTAAGATTTGAAATGTCCTTTCTTATATAATGTATTTCTAATGTATTTAGAAGACCAATTACCTCTGTTTATACAAACTGCCCCTATCACTATCACTCAGTCCCACCTCTTTTTGAACTGCCACCAATACTGCATAACTAGGAAGCCAATACACTCAGAGGAAAGCACCAGACTCCCATCTCAGGCTCTGGCTGCTGATGCCAAAGTAGCACAATTAGGGATTTAAACTCATCACCCTGTTGGATAGTCCCAAATACTTAAGCCCAACCACAAAAACAAATCTGGGCTAGTTTTGGGGAGGAGCTCATCATTGCTAGTTTTCTTTCACATACAGAAAGAAATTCCCTCTGACCGTCCGAATGTACCACTGCACAAATATCACTATTACTTTTATTTACTGTATAGTTGTATATTTTACAGTGGAGTGCAGGTACAATAAGCTTAAAGCATATTCTACTATACTATGCTCATTTAAAGACATTTTGTTCAAAATGCAGCCTTAATA
The DNA here is from genome assembly GCF_023375975.1 of Astyanax mexicanus. Lineage (NCBI taxonomy): Eukaryota > Metazoa > Chordata > Actinopteri > Characiformes > Acestrorhamphidae > Astyanax > Astyanax mexicanus. The sequence continues at coordinate 71,674,345 of NC_064409.1, read as the reverse complement.
TGTAAGTTTTGAAATGTCCTTTCTTATATAATGTCGCCTCGCTTTGCCAAACATTCACACAAAGCAATCCAGACTGTTCTCATACAGAGTTCCCCAATGGTGGAACAAACTACCTTCTACTACCAGATCAGGAGAATCTCTCACTATCTTTAATAAACTCCTGAAGACAGAGCTCTTCAAAGAGCACTTACTCTCTTAACACCTCTAACACACTAACTACTTCTAACCTCATTTCCTTCTTCCCCTCCTTCACTCCTCTATCCTATTATTCCCCTTTGACCTCCTTTTATCCCTATCCAAAGATGTTTTACCTTTAAACTTATTTTACATTGTACTTGACTATTGTAAGTCGCTTTGGACAAAAGCGTCTGCCAAATGTAATGTAATGTAATGTAATGTAATAATGTATTTCTAATTTTACAACCAGTTTCTGCCCAGTTTAAAAGACCAATTACCTCTGTTTATACAAACTGCCCCTATCACTAGCACCTCCTCCAAGACTCTTAAAGTCAGCCCCACCTCTTTTTGAAATGCCACCAATACTGCATGACTAGGATGCAAATACACTAACACAGGAAAGCACCAGATTCCTGGCATTTTCATATACTAGCCAACAGGTGACACAATGGGAATAATAAGGGGGAAGAGCACCACCTATCCAAACCAAAGAGAGCATAGCCAATTGTGCTCTCTCAGGCTCTGGCTGCTGATGCCAAAAGAACACAATCTAGGATTTGAACCTGCGGCGCTGGTGCATAGTCCCAAATACTTAAACCCACTGTCAAAAACAAATCTGGGCTAGTTTGGGGAAAGAGCTCACTAACCTTAGCAAATTGTGATTGCTTTTTTACATTTTAAAAATAAAAATGAATGGAACTTGAATTGAATTTGGTCTTGATCTTGACTCGGACTCAGCTGTAGCAGTCTTGACTAGAACACTAGGACCAACTACATACTAATGACTATTGATTTTGAATAGGAAATCAAAATAGAGCTCCTGTAGGTGTAATATGTAGATGTTTCCATACATTTGTCCATATAGGGTACTTCTGATTGAAGTATTTTCTTTATTTTTTGCTGTTTTCTGACATTGTATAGTAGTATACTGTATGTTTCAGAAGACAACCTCCTTCTTGATCTTGATTTGGGTAAACAACATGGTAAAGAAATGAACAAATGAATATAAATGTTCTAAAAAAAACTATAAAAAGCTATTTGATGGACAGACTAAGACTTGCTTTCATTGCATGTATCTGACTGATACTGGTACTTGGTTGCAATGCTGCCTGTCAGAGTCACAAAACATCTTCACGATTCTACTGCAGGTTTAGCTGCTTTATCTTAGTACCACAGACAGATAAATGACTTGAGTGACTGAAAACCTTAAGCCACTCACTCTTACAATCCTGAGAGGCCCAAAAGCATTTTAGCAGTGTAATGCTTTTGGAGCTCTCAGCAATGATTGAGGTTTTCACTGTTTACTCTTATAGCTCCCCTGTGGATTTTAGCATCTCTTCAGTGCTCACTTTTGTGCCCATTAGGTGCTTCAGGCAATGGGCATCACTCTCTTTTACTGATGATGTACTCCAGTCTGTGGGTAGACCTTTTCAACAATCAGTAAATCCAGTCTAGAATGAATTCTGGTGTGCAGGTACTAATTAAAAGCCAGGATGCATGTTGAGAGTTAGGAAGCATTATGAGATATTTGAGATGAAAAAAACTTCACATGGTATAGCACTTCTTAGGAAAACAAGAAACAGTGTATTTAGTTCAGCTGCCTACCTGCCACCCACACCATGATGAGAATCTCAGTCCATGTGAAGCGAGTGGTCTTCACCCTGAAGATCTGGAGCGGGTAGTCCGTGACCGTGACGTTGGGTAGAGTGGTGATGCCCTCAAAGCGGTCAGACGCGTTGAAGATGAGCAGGCAGAGGAAGATAATGAAGGACGCAGCGTGGGCCACAAACTTCATGAAGGGGCTGCGCAGGACTTTCCCCAGCTGGAAAAAACAAGCCATTTACAAACCCAGTCATGATAATGTTCAGTGATTTGAAGGAACATCTTGGAGCATATTCATTAAATGTTAATTTTATTTACATTCTGAGAGTAAGAGTAATCAATAGGTCAGCATAAAATGATTTGCCACTTTATATTTACTTCTACTTTTATATTTACTGCCTGGCCCCAAAAAAGTCTCCACCTGGATGTAAGTAGGTAAAGGATGTGGGGTTGATGCTGCAGTTGTTCTGCAGGTTTAGGTTCAGCAACAGTATGTGCTGAAAGAATGAGGTCAGCTGACTTCCTGAATATACTGAATATAGACCAGGTTATTCCATCAATGGATTTATTTCTTCCCTGATGATAATGTCAGGATTCATGGAGCTGGAATTGTGAAAGAGTGATTCAGGGAGCATGAGATCATCATTGGATCACACATGGATTGAGAGAGAGTTCACCACAGAGTCCAGATCTTAACCTCATTGAGAATTTTAGAACTTTCGGAAATGGAATGTCCTATCCATCTGCTTGTCTCACATTTGCTTTAAAACATCTATATAACCTTCAGGACTTTTAAAACACAATTTTCTGTGGACTGATGTGAAGGAATTTTTTGCTTCTGCTTTGCGAGCCTGACAATTGTCATTTCTCACTAGATAACACCTTACAGCTTATACTAATGTGGGCATCCAAAGACAGCCATCCCCTGAGGTAACACTGTATAATCTGTATAATTTGCACACTGCAGATAACCTCATGAGTTTAGGTGTGTATGTGTAGTTGAATGATGTGTAACAATAACATTTAAGAAAATATGACAGTATTTCACTGTAATATATGCAAAATTAGAGTCAATAGACATGCTCAGGAGAGAATATCCCTTTTCTAACATTAGACATTAACATCCAGTTACTCTCACACTGCAGGCGTTCTATGTAATTCCACCCATTCTGTAAAAAAAAACCTTTAAAGTTAACCTTTTCACCCCATTTTCCTGAATGTCTGCATAGTTCTGTATGCAGTAATGTAATGTAAGTCATTCAGAGTTTAATGTTTATGGAGTGAAATGGTTTATTGTAGGGGAACATGCTGAGTCAGGTTTCTGTATACAGAAATATAATACAGAACCTGCGAGGCATTACACTCCACTGTGACACTGCACATTACACAGCACTGTGAACAATGCTTACTAGTTTCATCATGTTTTCATTCGAAACAAAAAAAAAAGAGAGATGTTTCTTCTGGGAAACATGTCATACGTTGCATGAAAATGACAACAAAGCAGATTGTAGAGGTGTGTATTGATCCGTCAAATTCATCTAATGCAGGTATTATGGGCTCATGCTGAATGTTCTTCCTTATTGTTCTGTTTGTTTTTAATATAAAACTCTGAGCATCTGCCACTACAATTTATAATCCACGCGCTATTGGGTTTGAGCCAAAACAGGAAGGTTTATTAGCAGTCGACTGATGTGCCATCTCTGCAGTTTTGGTGACAGAAATGCCAGAGGAGCTGGCATGCACCATCTGCTTTTATTCCTCATCAGATACAGCCATTCCCTGTGAAACCTCCTAAAATAAAAATCCTTCTCATATATATATATATATATATATATATACTGTATATATGAAGTGATCACTTATTAGGCTGAAAACAATACTGTGACAATACAATGCCAAAAGTCATGGAGCAGTGGTATGTAAGTTGAACAGAATGTAAACTAGGAACGTCCTCACCTGTATAAGCTGTGATGTGTTATCTTGTGAGTGATGTGAATTCAAGTTTGAGTGAGAACTGATAATGGGTGCCACATCTCTGAAATTGTGCAAGCATTTAGGACCATTAAGGATTATATTTTCTATAGTAACTCATAACATGTTCAGGATGTATCATGGAAATCTTTGTAGGATGTCCCACCCCCCAGTCTCATTTCCACACCCCGGATTCCCAGGTATAGAACACAACAGCACGCAATCAGTGAGTTGCAGCCATGAAAATTGGCTATTTTTATGCTGAACAGGTAATCACTGAGCTCTAGTAAGGTTTATTAACCATCCATCCATCCATCCATTCATTGACAATACACACGTTATACCTCAGGTTCACGTGGGGTGGGGGGGCTGGACACTATCCCAGTCGGCATCGGGTGAAATGCAGTATACACCCTGGACAGGCCGCCAACCATGGCTTGATAATTTATCATTTTGGACACTGAATTGAACATATTCACTGATCAGCTACAGAGTAAGGCTCATCGTTGTTTGCCACTGTTTGTCAATCTGGCAACCCGTTTAAGCTTCTTGTCTGGGGATGAGCGGGTGGGGCAGAAATCTCTAGTCCGTGTTTGGATATTGGATCCCTGTAGCCATTTCACACATTCATTCACATTTATTACTGATACTTTCTTTTAAAGTCTCATTCCATATTTTTTTATTCATTTGAAAATGTCGTTGTAGTATCTAGTATGAAAAAATGCTGTTTTTGTGAAAAAAAGTGCTCCAGTGTTTTTATTTAGCCCTGCTTTAGTTGTTGAATGCAATCAAATCCTTACACCAATGCTACTTGTCATCCTTATCCTGATAGTAGAGACAGTGAGCAGATATCCCAAAACATTTGTCAGTTTAGTGTAAAATTAGCAAATGTTGGTCCTGGCCTGTCTCTAGATTAACCCTTACTAATGGTCTTGTCTTGCTCGTAGTCTTGACAACAGCCCTGATGAAATAAATGGTGACTGTCTTCTTTCAATCTACAAACTACAGTTTTTGTCACAGCCTTGAGGTTTAGGAAGATGAGGTTTTGTAACTTCCTATGGAAGATGGAGGTGAATAATACTGTCTGCATTAAAAGTGAATAACAAACACTTAATGAGGGGAAGATTACTGTGCACTGTGTTTAAGATGCCTATAAACCACCCAGTCACTCGGTAAAACACACTCACTATAAATTGCACGTCGGCACGTGGAATTAGTGGTGCACTGGGGCCATTTATTCTAATCGACCAATCAGTCATAAAATCGACCAGGAGTGGCGGTCACGGTCAGCAGGAAGGAGGATAAAGTGAGCATGCTGTGACCCTCAGGCGTAAAAAAAAGCACGGCCGATTCCACGTAGACTGAATTAGCTGTTGGCTTGTAGTTTCCATTTGTGCAAAGTCAGTCAGCGTTTTATAGGGCCTGTGCAGAGATGGAGCACCATTGTTTTGTTTGCTGTTGGTTCTGAAGCTCTTATTGAGAGAGAGAGAGAGAGAGAGAGAGAGAAAGAGAAAGAGGGCTATAGCTCTACAGACTCGACAGGTTAATGCTGCCAGGGAACAGCTCTAAATTGTACTACAAAAAAAAATAACAAAGAAGAGTCTAAGTGCTGCCATAAGCAGGAGGGAGGATGGTCATCATAGTTATATCAGTAATACATATAGTGCTTTTCAGTTTGGTGCTTCCTTCTCTCACCTATAAAAAGGCCCTCAGAGGCTAAGTAGTGTACCTCTTGGTGAGAAGTCGCGGACTGCTAGATATGCCTCTTTGGCTATGTTCACATTACAAGACACATTGCTCAAATCTGATTTTTTGGCTCAGATCGGATTTGGCTATCTTGATGGTTCACATTCACAAATGTAAGTGATCTGTATCTGTGTGTAATGTGAACAAATCTGTCCCTGAAACGCCTCACATGCTGCACATTGATACCTGTATAAACTTCGCCTAATTCACCAACAACAAAAAAAATCATATTTGAAATATGACCCATAGCTTTATAAAGTATAAAGTAAAATATATCAAAGTTACTCAAATCTGATAAAAAAAAAGAAAATCAGATTTGGCATGTTCACACAGCCATGAAAAAAAACAGATCTTAGTCACATTGAGCAAAAAATCTGATGGATGATGGATGATCACAAGCCATCAAACCAAACTGAACTTCTTGAATTTTTGCACCAGGAGTAAAGGCATAAAGTTATCCAAAATCAGTGTGTAAGACTGGTGGAGGAGAACATGATGCCAAGATGCCAAAACAGGGTTATTCCACCAAATATTGATTTCTGAACTCTTAAAACTTTATGAATATGAACTTGTTTTCTTTGTATTATTTGAGGTCTGAAAGCCCACTTTTTGATATTTATCTATTTCTCATTTTCTGCAAATAAATGCTCTAAATGACAATACTTTTATTTGGAATTTAGGAGAAATGTTTATAGAATAAAACAATAATGTTCATTTTACTCAAACATATACCTATAAATAGCAAAATAATTCCATTTTAGCCATAAACATTCATCAGTTCTTTTTGTAAGTGGCTGTACATAATGTATAATGTAATTTTTTTAATAACCTGATGCAGACGAGCCCAAAGGCTACTGTAAATCTGGATGATGTGATATGCAATCTTTAAATGAGGCTCATATATAACTTTGCACATTTTTAAAGCTGTCTCCCCAGCCCTACACACTGCTAAAAGCTATGAACTACCCATGGTCAGTGGGTGTTATTTTGAAAGATGTGCTTTACCTTACTGCATGGAGCGAACCAGTAGCCCACAGCTAGCAGAGGGAGTCCTAGAGCCACCACCAGCACCACCAGACACTTCACAGCGATGGTCTGCTCCCGCAGGCCTGACAGGTTCTCATACCAGATCGTCAGCAGCTGCTGCTGGCAGTTAGGATGAGCCACAAACTGCAGAGGAAACAAGAGGATATGAGCTGATTTTAAGTAGTTATAAATGTGGAGGTGTTCTTATGTTCTCTTCACAAGAAAATGCATATTAATTAATTAATATTAATTATATTAGATATTTTCAAAGTTTTATGCACTGAATGGAGATCAAATTTCCATATGTTTAAATATGTTTAAAAAAAGACATATTTACTCACATAACAGCATAATAAGATTATGGCTACAGCTATCAGGTGAAATAAGATGGTTATAATATCAGCCGTGCGATCACACTCCTTATGTAACATGTTGTAAAGGTGTTTCAATTACGATGCATTATTGAAAACAGAACCTGAAGCAGTGTTTATTAAGCTCTTGCAATATTTACTATCCATTTATTATGCACTCAATATTTTCTGTTGCACAGTTTGCACACTGCACTTTATACTTTTCATCACAGCCATTCTGTATATATACTGTGTGACCATACATTTATCAAAGCATATCAAAGCATAGGTATATGAATATATTTGTGATAAATACACATACATATATTATTTATGTGTTTTATATTATGTACATAACCTGGAATTGCATTCATCTGCTCTAAAAGGAGACCGCATCACACCGCATGTTTTCATGCTTATACTTGTGTTAATCACTATCATTAAATAAGTTAACTATGGCTGCCTTAAAACTTTACATTAAATCTAACCAGGCAAGTCATTAGGATGACGTTTTTATTTCCAATAACAGCCTGACAATGATCCTATTTTCACACATGAAAGTCAGATTCCAAACCAAGGTGTGGTGGAGAAAAGGCAAAATATTGTGTTTAATGGTACCAGTGTGCTGGAACCACCATCCCTGCTAAGCCTTATATATTAATTCTAAAAACTGGGGTGTCGGGTTGCTTTTCATGGGAGTTCTTCTTCTGGCCACGTCACATGTCTTTACGTACTTACATCACACGTACAGCCTCTAAAAGAGGATCCGGCTCAGTTTTACTGAACGCGAGTGGCTGGTGGAACAATGGAGACTTCAGAAGGGGAAACTCAGAGCTCAGTAGCTCCTCCATTCACTCATAGTAAAACTAAAGAAACGAAGAAGTTAAGCAAATTCTGAAGCCAATAAAGAATGTGATAGTGAGAGTGATATATGTGAGAGAGGTCCACAGAGTCCACAGTCTCTCTGACTGAACATAACCTGGAATCGGATTTATCTGCTCTAAAGGAGACCGCATCACACCCACTCAGTTTAAAATGATTCTTCCGCATGCTCTGTGCAATTACCCATTCTCACCAGAGAGAGCCCAAAACTTACAGATATCAGCTTTAATATTTGTAATTCTTTTTTAAAATATATCTTCAAAGGCACACTGCAATCACAACATGCTGCACTATGGATTAATAGTATCATGGTGCCCTGATTCAGCAGATCAAAGAGCGCTTCACTGTAGAACCTCATACATGTTGACCCTGCTGATGCACTCAGCAGGTACTCAGCAGCTGATGATCTCTTGCTGTCTTGAGTTTACACACACACACACACACACACACACACACAAACAAACACACCACGGCAGGTGAAGCTTCTAAAAGAACGTAGTGAGTGTGCATTGGAGCGTTTGGCTTGGTCAGCAGCGTGCGGAGGCCGAAAGGATGTCTGGTCATTTGCATGTTAAGTGGGTATGTCAGAGCAACAGAGAGCGGTAGGACTAATCCCATTAACCGTCGTGATCTGATTCTGAGCAGATGGATTAGACTGGGGCTCTGGGGAATGGAGAAGATGGTAATGGTGGTTGGGGAGAGTTCTCAGTGTCTGCACTGGCACGCATGGAGAGTGCTTGACCCGCTGCTGGGCAATGTCTTAAAATGAGCTTGGTGTGGAAATTGAGAGCTGCTGGAGCTCATTCTATCACAGAGTCACAGACTGAGTTCAGGATGGAGTGACTAACAAGAAGAAGGGTAGACTTAAGAAAATGTAGACTTGAGAAAAACTTGCAATGAATTTGTTTCTCGATAAGGGAGTCTTAGGGTAATTTTTTATTTTATGGGGGTTCCCTGTGATTTTATTCCTGTCCAGAACGACCATGTATGCAGCGCAGCTACAAACAGAGCAGCAATGGAACTATTTTAACTCGAAGTGTTTATAACCCACTCAAAATCTTTCAATAAACAGCAATAATGAAACTGTGATATAATCTCAATAATACACTCGAGGTTCGTGCTATAACATGTAATATTGGCACTGCTTTGCTGATCTACAATCACAGCACAGCAAGGCCAATATTACACTTTATTACACTTTTAGCACGAACCTCGAGTGTATTATTGCTTAATTATAGTAATAGGTAAATTCACAGTACCAGTAAAATATACCAAAATAAGTTTGGACACACATCTCATTCTGTGTTTGTAGTTTTATTATTTTCTTGCATTTTAAATCAATACTGAAGTCATCCAGATTATGAAGGAACACATAAGGAATCATATAGTAACTTAAAAGTGTTAAACAATCCAAAATACACTGAGAAGCATTTAGGTGCACTTATCTGGGCAGCTGTTAACTTGCAGTTTCTGAGGCTGGTAACTCTGATGAACTTATCCTGTACAACAGAGGTAACTCTCGCTCTTCCTTTCCTGGGCCAGTCCTGATGAGAGCCAGTTTCATCATAATGTTTTTGATGGTCTTTAGGATCTCAAAATGTTTTGGATTGACAAACTTATATATTTTTTTGTTTAGTTTTTTTAGTTGAGTAGTTCTTGCTATAATATGGACTAATTGGAACATTACTCAAATAGAGCTATTCACTGTATACAAGCTCTACCTCTTCACAACTGATGCTCTAAAACATTAACATTAAGAGGCAAGAAATTCAAGTAATTAACTCTAAAAAAATGTAAAATCTAAAACATATTCTGGTTTGTTTAACACTTTTATGGTTTTCTTCAATGTTTGAATGACTAGTATTAATCTACAATGCAGAAATAGCTCAATTTTCAATAACGAAAAACAACTGAATTTAAGGTGTGTCCAAACTTTTGACTGGTACTGTATGGCAACAGAGGAACTGAAAGGAATGGAAAATTTGGTTTACCCAAATACTTGTGCATTGGTGTCATGTTCTTGTCCTGTTTTTGCGTATCTCTGGTCTGTCCCTGTGTTTATTTACCCTCCTCACTTGCCCTGTGTTTATCTCGTGTCTCTGCCCCTGTTGCTCACATGTTATTTTGTAGTCCCACCCCTTCATTACCTGGTCCTAGGTGTTTCCTGTTTCCTGTCCTTGTCCATGTATATAACTAGTCCCTTCGTACCTGTTTCCCCTGTCTGTGGTTATGCGTCTTATGTCAGTCAGGTTATGTGTTCCTTTGATCTTTTAAGTCTCCATGTACTCCGTGTTTCTTTAATTCTTTATTTATTTTGTGTTTCTCAATAAATACTCACATTTCTGCTCCCTACCTCACAATTGGCTTTTTGTGAAGGTCAGTCGCACTCCACGACACACTCCCACTTTACTAAACTCCAGCACACCCAGCATCATACAACACACACTCCCAGGTCTCTCCTCCGGTTTTGTCAATAGGCTGTGTAACAATACGGAAAATCTAAACATGAGCTGAGCCTATCGGTACATTATAAAGGGTTATCTGGGCCATGGGTAAGCAGACTGTCTATCCAGAGGACTCAGATGGTTCTGATTTGATGTAGTAGGTTAATTGAGTGTATCTAATGGGAATAACAGGTGTTAAACTCTGTCCTACATACCACAGGACTCACAGCTTCATTATACATCAGTGATCTCATAATCTGTCTGTCTAATTATCCTAGAATATGGGAATTCAGGTGAGAGAAGGACAGCTATGAATAACTACTCTATAACGAGAGCAGGAGATCATGTAAACCTGGACTGTTAACCTGAATAGTGTTTGAGATTTTTTTAATAATCACACTATTAGATTTCCATCTCATGACCCACCAGATCATTATTCTTTTTTTTATTCTTTTTTTTATTTTATTTAAAATTTTTTCCCATTTTCTCCCCAATTTACACGGCTAATTACCCAACCCACTCACTAGGACTCCGCCTATCACCAGGAGGGTGAAGACTAGCACATGCTTCCTCCAATACATGTGAAGCCAGCCACCGCTTCTTTTCGAGCTGCTGCTGAGGCAGCATCACAGCGCACTCGGAGGAAAGCACAGAGACTCGGTTCCGATACATCAGCTCACAGATGCCCTGTACTGCGGACATCACCCTAGGAGTGATGTGGGGAGAGAGCGCCATCTACCCATCCTTTAACTGTTTGAGACATGGTTGTCCTTAATTGTTAAAAACTTTAATTTAAAACTTTGTTCAAATCTAGTTTAAAGAAGAAATCTCAACATTTTCTGAAACTGGGGAATATTTTCTGGGGACAGTTAAACATGGAGCACACAGGTGTAAAACTGTCGTTTTTCTGTAAAGCTGGGTCTTTCTCTGCTAACACTGATGTTTTGAGCAGAACAGTGGAAATTATATATTATGACCTTTTTAATGATGTTTTTGAGCACATAAACCAAACTGTATGTAAAACTTCTCAGCTGTTACCACTGTTAAATAAAAACATAATAAACATAAAGTGATATAGGCGACTTTGATAATAAAAAGTCATAATATTTGGAGAAAGAAAGTCAAACCCTGTGGCATATTGAGAATAAAGATGTAAGTTGTCTTAAGAATAAAGTCGCAATATTGTGGTGACTTTTATAAGATATAATTGTTTAACCCTTGTGTGGTGTTCGGGTCTCTGGGTCCCGTTTTCATTTTTCATCAAATGATACAAAAACACATTTATATTACATACAGTATGTTTGGCCAAGGTCTAATAAACATTGCTTCATTTGTAAATTTGAAACTAAACAAATTTTCTACTCATATCTTGAGTTGAATTCATTTTCTTTTACATTTTATTAAAAAACTAATAAAAAAAGAGTAGCACTTTTTAAAAGAAATGTAACATAAGAAAGGTAAAGGGCAAATATTAACCATGTAAGCTGTTTATATTGCTTGCAATTTAGGTGAAGCGAGCATGTGTAAAGCATTTTAATGTAAAATTGCTTAATTTTGCTGAATTAAATACAAGTAACAAAGAAAACGAGTAACAACAATATGAACACCACACAAGGGTTAAAAAAATAAAGAAATAAAAATAGAAATGTTGAGAATTTTGATAAGTATATTTTTGAAACAACAAACAAATAAAGCAATAAAAAAACTCTTATAGTCTATCAGGCCCAGATTGTTACTGTTATAAAAATGCTGGAACTTAGAATAACATTGGGAAAAAAGACTGTAATTACTTTTTAAGGTCTATTTTCATTGGCTGCTGATGGAGTGGGTTCAGACTGGAGTTGCTGAAGAGTTTAAACTACCAGATTGCACACAAAATATATTCTGATCATATATTATGGTTTATTTTCAACATAATTATGACATTTATCTCTAAATATTAAGACTTTATTCTCAAATTCTACAGTTTTTTTTCTACAGTGGCTCTAAGATGTTGTATAACACCACTTGGTGCACAGTGTTACTCAGAGAATCCATTTCAGAAATAACCTTTCACCTCGCACCTAAAACATCACAACACAGATCTGCTTTAGTTTAACGCTTTGTAATTGTTTGTCCATATCAGTAAACATATCAGTAAATCTGACTTTTTGATTAAATTCTCTGTGCATGCCTGAAAGGGTTAAACAGTGTAGGGTCAATATTTTTTTATGATGATCATCAACCCCAGCGTTAATCTGCTGTGGATGAAGTGATTTTTTACAGGCGCTGAGCGGACGGCTATAGGACCGCGGGGAATAGCTCAGGCCAGTGTGTCAGAGCTATCATGACTCAAACTGTCCCCACACTCCCAGCAGGCAGGAGCCATTAGTTACACTTGACAGCAAATTACAGTGACGGCTAAATCTCACTCTGGCAGGTGTTAAGTAAGTAATGGGTGAAAGTGTTAAAACTGTCCTGGATGTTTTATCCTAATCCCACACATCTGGAACAACTTCACACACTGTGATATACAGTAATATTCAACACACACACACTGTGTGATACACAGCACGATCCATATCAAATTGTGTACGAGTTACACTGTTTTTAAAAAGACAGCGACTACAGTAGGAGTGGGACGAAATATCAATATTGTGATATATCATATGCTTTTCATTTGTGATTTACTATTAAATTCATCTGCATTATGGGTCATGATTAGTTATCAGTCCACACTAATTATTCAACCTATACTTAGTGTATTCATATTGATGTATATTACATTTAAAGGTAATGTATTTCCCCTCATGCTTTAGGAAAATATATAGCAATACATACAGCTCTGGAAAAGAAACCACTTCAGTTTCTCTGATTTTATATTATTATATTTATAGGTATACGTTTGAGTAAAATTAACATTGTTGTTTTATTCTATAAACATTCAGACCTCAAAAAATGCAAAGAAAACATGTTCATATTCATAAAGTTTTTAAGGGTTCAGAAATCAATATTCTGTGGAATAACCCTGGACATTAATCACAGTTTTTATGCATCTTGGCATGTTCTCCTCCACCAGTCTTACACACTGCTTTTGGATAACTTTATAACTCTCCTGGTGCAAAAATTCAAGCAGTTTAGTTTGGTTTGATTTGCTTGTGATCATCCCTCATCCTCTTGATTATATTCCAGAGGTTTTTAATTTGGTAAAATAAAAGAAACTCATCATTTTTTTAAGTGGTCTATTATTCTTATATACATATATAGCAATTTAAACATAATTTAATATTTTATATATTAGATTAGCGCCATATTTTTCTTTCATGAAGTTTGTGTATGTGTGTGTGTGTTTGTGTGAAAAGTGGGAGCTGGCGGTTCTGGTCCGTGTGTTATTCGTCAGAGTGTGAAGAGCAGAATTTAGGCTTTGGCTCTTTGCTGATGAGTAACAGTTCTCTGGGGAGAAGCCAACCAGCAAACATCTTCCTCCAGCACCACTGCAAAGCCTCCTGCAGCGTGTTCTGATCTCTCCACAAACAATCCAGCTGTACAAACCTCTTTCTAGTGGTGTGCAAATGTATATAAAGCTCTGCAAAAAAATATGTTCATATGTTATATGATGAGTTTCTTTAATTTTACTGGAATATAACCAATTTTTGCACCATTATGCACACTGCATATAAAACTGTTCCTCAACCTCTATTGTCTGCAGTAGCTAAGAAAAGTTGATCAGAGAGATGTTAGGTGTCTATGTCAACCCATGAGTTCATGGCCTTGCCCACTTTGGCTCGGGACCACCCACAGACAAAGCTAAAGCCAGACAACAGCAAAAACAACACTGTCTTGTCAGCTAATAAGCTTACAGCTCTGTTTACAGCAGCTAGTTAGCATTAGCTATCTTATGTAAGTAACTATAGGTTAAAATAGGATCTCCGGTTGATTCTGTGTTTTACTGAGCTGCTTTGGGGGTTTATTGAGCAGCCAGGCGGCAGGTGGCAGCCTCCGCTCTCCCGGAGGCATTAATAACATTTATTTTTGGTGGCGCTGAGAGTCTGATGTTAAGTGAAGTTTAAGGGTTTACTTTACCGAGCACTCAGTGCCATATCTTTATAACTAAAGCTGTATCTCTAAAATCATTTTGTCCTAAGAGTTTTAGAGCTGTAAAATTGACTGTGGGGGGGGGGGGAGGCAGCAGGTAGGCGTTCTCTGCTGCAGTGCTTTTAGCCAATCAGAGGCGATATGTTTGCATGTATGAATATTCATGAGCAAAAGCCGAAATCCTGTCTTTATTCAGAGACCACTAATTCAGAGATCTAAAGCAGGGCTATGCAGAAACACCTGAGCACTTTTTTCAGAAGAAAAAAAGTGCTCACATGGCATTCATTCATACTAGAAACCAGAGACTGTAAAAAAGATAGACGCCGTGTCGCCGTTTCCATTCATTTAATGAAAATTAAGCCAAAATCTTCCACTGTTGGCGATCCTGAAGCCTGAGTCTGTGCAGTAGAGACCAGAGGAGGGAGAAAGACTGTGGAGAGACAACCTACTCATTTGAATAACCCCGCCCCTAAGGGCTGCCTCGAGGTCACAGGCTGCAGAGCGGAGCGGAGCTGACAGTCTGTAATTGGTCCCGCCCATAACCAGCCCTTTTACAATAACCACACCTTTTTAAATAGAGCTGAATAACGTTTAGAAAAACAAATTCTGTGGGATATAAAAATGTAACAATATAAACAGAGGTTACACTAGCTGTTGTATTTAAATAATGGAGGTATAGTTACAGTATATTGGGAAAAAAACGTGATTGAATGTTGTCTGTTTTGCCATTGAAACCTGTGGGGATGGGTGGGGTTACACAACTTTCTTCCGCCCGACCTGTGGTGGCTTCACTTTTCAGAGACGTTGCTCTGTCCAGCTATACACAGTCTATGCTAGAGACCACAACTAGAAGTTAAAATGAATTTAAAATGAACGAAAAAACAATGGAATGAGTGTATGTTAGTAAATATCATTTTTTTTCACATTACTGTAGCTACCAGGTTCCATAGAGAACATCTGGGGACATCATAGCAATACTCAGAACTGATTAAGCTGTACAATAACTCTGTATTTTCTTCAGTAAAAGCACTTTTCTAGTTGATTATAGCTGTGTTTGATAGAGTGTGAGCTCGTTTGAGATGGCATGATGTTTTTAATGATTTGCTAACAAATCATAATCTAGTGGAGATTACTGCACAGTCAGATATTTACAGCCCACACTCCTACAGTACGTTTACGACTGCAAACACACGGCCGGCCATTTAAATCTCAATAACGCAGCAGCTTGATTTCCTCACTCCCGGTCGCCGGGCTCCTCCGGGTCTCTCCCTTCTCCAGAGCTCATTCTGAAATTGCACTTTACGTCTGGCTCACTGCGCTTAGCTGCTCGAGCTGTTAGCTTGATTAACCCCCTCCTCCAGCCTCACGCTGCGTGAGTGTGGGGTGGTGTGGGTGCTCGACTGTAAGTGTGTGTGGGTGGATGTGTTCTGTGCAAGACAACATCTGTCCAGTAATTAAATGAAAGCTAAGAACATGGCAGATTAGCTGCATCTGCTTTACAAGCTTTAACAATATAAAACGCAGCCTGGGGGGGGGGGGGGGGGGGGTGGCACTGAGGGGTCTTCATTCTGAATTCAAATAAAACTTTTTTACAAACGTAGTTGAGATATCCAAAGTTCATCCACTAATGCGTTCTTTCATAACTACTGTTATTAAATCCCATTCATCCTAATGAAAATCTGGGGTGTGAAGCTGGAATTAGACTACATGAACAGCATTGAAATTAGTGCTCTGCTTCTAAAAGACACACATACGTAAGTCTTAGAGCCTGCGCAAGGCACGTCACGATGCTCATTGCTATCATACACCTTGCATACAACAGTCTATTTTCACACCTTCCCCCTGCATAGGTTACATCGCAACAGTACTTGTGAATATACAGTATCTATACTGATGGGTGTGGTTGTCTCAAAATGAGGTGTGCTCAGGTACATTTCTGGCATATTGCTATCTTGGCATCAAAAAACACAGGTGCACCACTGACTGAATACAACCTAGGGCCCTATTTTAGCGATCTATTGTGCACAAGTCAGTTACTCTTTGCACAAAAAAATACGCCTTGTGCAGCTCAAAACGCACAAAAAGCATGTACTCATGTACTAATTATTTAAGTTAATCATGGGTGTGTTTTTGCCGTGACGTAAAATAAACCAATCAGTGTGTCAGTAGCATTTAGTAGTATTCCCTTTAAGATCCAGACGTGCACTGACTTTGACGCATTTCTGAATTTAAGAGCCCTGTGCTTTGTGTGTATAAGCAGAGGATGCTGACTGTGCCATCACACTGTGAAGGTACGTCAGCGGCTCATTTAAGAGAACAGCAATGTTATTTTATCCTTTATTCTGTTTTTATTGTGTTGATTATGTAAAAGCTGGATTTGCAACACTGACTGCCCCGATAAATCGCTTTTTACCCCGTTATCCAGCTTAAAGTAGCTCCACACCTCCTTACTAGAATCTGGAGAGCCCTAATATTTACTACGCAGACTACATAGACTCCACATAGCGTAGCAGCCGGCACCAGGAGTAATGGCAGCATTTGGAGCTGAAGCTAGCGTTATAGGATGTAAACAGTGGTTTTTAATAAGCTTCTTGTGCACTTTTTAAGTTATTAATGCCTCGTTTTACATGTCAGGGCTCTCCGGATTCTAGCAAGGAGGTGTGGAGCTACTTAGAGTTGGATAACGGTGGAAAAGGCGATTTATCGGGGCAAAATATGCCCTGTGTCAGTCTGAAGGGTGTTTGGACAAACTGTTAAAATTTCTGGATCTCAGAACGCTGTGGGAGAACGGAGGTGTGCTATCTATCAAAGGTAAGTACTTTTTTTTTTTTATCATGTTTTACAACAACAAAAGTCCAAGTTCTCCTTTAATATGTTCTTAAACTGTAAAAGCTATGAAAAAAGCAGGTGGGTGTGTTCTAAACAGCACTTGCCTTCTTGACTTCGTATTTAATGGCCAGTTTGACTCTGCTCAGCAGAGAGCGGTGATGCTGGCCCTCCTCCAGCTCTGCTGATATATCTCCATTCAGAATGGCCTCCACCTCCTCCGTGTCCCGACACAAGTCCAACACCCCCACCACAAAGTCCTTACACTGCATCGACAACTTCCTGTAGTCATTCTGCAGAGAGAGATAAAGAGAGAGAGCGACAGTGGCGTGAGAACCTCAGCCCCTCCCTCCACACGGTGTTAGAGTATCAGTATATCACTGTAGACTGATTTAAATAATCTAATGCAGTAAAGAGTCAGCATCATAAGTTTTTTATTTTTTTTCCACAGTTCCATTTTGTCCTCACATATTGATGTAAATGATCAGGATCAGAAGGGGTTAAACAAGGGCCCCATCTGGGTTGTACCAGATAGGATAGGAGCCATGTGTGATTATAAGGTAGGCTGTAATGATGGGGGTCCATTAGGGAAGCCCACCTGAGTCCCAGTAACAGCACACATACAAACCGAGTTCAAACAAAAAGAACGATTGAGAGACTTGAGGCAAATAGACATACCTGGATGAAATACAGAGAGAAAGAGAAAAGAAAATGAGAACAAGGGATCAGTAGTGAGATACAGATGTAAAATGGATAAAGTTAAACGAAGTGAATCAGTAAGAGAGGTGAAGGAGATTTTCTGATTAAAAAAAGAAAGGGAAAAATAAGTAGAGGGAGAATAAAAAAAACAAAGCGAAAGAGAGAGAAGGGAATAAGTTACAGACAAGAAGTGAGAGGTAGAGATATAAAGATTGAAACAAAGAAAGAGAGGGAAAGAGAAGAGAAAAACAGACAAAAATGAGATTAGACACATAGACACAGAATAAAAAAAATACAGAGAAGAAAGGGAGAAAGACAGAAAGAGAAAAACAGATCAATAGACATTTTATACATAAATAAAATAAGAGGCCACTTAAAAATGGTGAGTTTCTTTGATTTTACCAAATTGAAAACCTCTGGAATATAAGAGGAAGATAGATGATCACAAGCCATCAAATCAAGCTGAACTGCTTGGATTTTTGCACCAGGAGTGGCATAAAACTATCCAAAATCAGTGTGTAAGACTGGTGGAGGAGAACCTGCCAAGATGCATGAAAACTGTGATTAAAAACAGGGTTATTCCACCAAATATTGATGATTTCTGAACCCTTAAAATGTATGAATATGAACTGGTTTCTTTGCATTATTTGAGGTCTGAAAGTTCTGCATCTTTTTTGTTTTTTCAGCCATTTCTTATTTTCTGCAAATAAATGCTCTAAATAACATTATTTTTATTTAGAATTTGGTAGAAATGTCTGTAGAGAGAGAGAGAGAGAGAGAGAGAGAGAGAGAAAGAGAGGGAAAGAGTGAGAGAGAGAGAGAGAGAGAGAGAGAGAAAGGGAGTAGAGACAGAAATAAACATAGAGAGTGACTGACAGACACATATGGAGACAGTAAGAAAGAAAGAAAAATAGATAAAGGAACAGGGACAAAGACAGAAAGAAAGAGACAAGGAAAGAGAGAAATATACAGAGAGAGAGGGACAGAGACAGATACAGTGAATGAATATTGAATCCTCAGTGACAGAAAAAAGAGACAATCAGAAAGAAAGAGAGGGAGAGAGAGTTAGAGAGACAGACAGATAGACAGACAATCAGAGAGAATCTGGACAGAAAAGAAAAGGCAGAGACAAAGAGGCACAGACAGAGGAAGAGAGAAAGAGAGAGAGACATAAGGAAGACTCAGAGAGAGACAGTGAGTGAATGAGTGTCAGACAGAGACAAATAGACAGAGAGCAAAAGAGAAAGAGAGACAGAAACAGGAACAGAGAGAGAAAGAATACAAGAATGAGACTCAAGACAGGGACTTCATGATGAAGGGATGAAGGATTAACAGAATACCCAGAAGGATGGATGGAGGAAGGAAGGAAAACATGCTGCTCTGTTATTGGCTGCTGCTGTTAGACCTGACTAAACAGCAGCTCTGCTCCCGTCCTCCAGAGTCGTCCACAGCAGAGTGAAGAGACAAATTCAATTAAAGCATCACAGGAGGAGAAGAGTGCTCCAGAGCGATTCTGCTCTGAAGGCTTTAGAGATGAGTGGCAGCGCTCGGCATTCTTACCTCATCAAAACCAGCCCGACTCGGCCCAGACCAGCCGCCGAACACTAATTATACAGTGAGAGAGCGAGATAACGCTAT
This sequence comes from Astyanax mexicanus, assembly GCF_023375975.1. Taxonomy (NCBI): domain Eukaryota; kingdom Metazoa; phylum Chordata; class Actinopteri; order Characiformes; family Acestrorhamphidae; genus Astyanax; species Astyanax mexicanus. The sequence goes on along the minus strand of NC_064409.1, from coordinate 71,654,910 downwards.
CAGCAGAGAGGAGCGGGGGAACTCTAATTAAATGTCTTATCCGTCCCCGGGAAACACCTCGCAACAAATTTGTGTGCGTCAGCGCAGACGGCTAAAAATATAATTTAGCATTAGCATAAGTTTTCTATTAAAACACTCTGGAGATCATTTCCTCTGAATTAAAAAAATACGTGGTTGAGATTCAAATACACACATTATAACACTGTGTTTCGCATCTTAACATGCCAGCATTTTTTTCAATTTTCTGCCTGATATTATATAGCTATATCTTGTAGATTTCTCTTTAAGCATTACTTATAAAGGTTTCATGTTTGACACGAAACATTACTGAAATTCTTAATTGAAATTGTAATAAACGTAAAAAATATTGAAGTAAATCTGCAATTGTCAAAATGTAATGAATAAAATCATAAAATTGGCACTTTCCTGAACTTTTCACATTTTAACCCTTGTGTGGTGTTCATATTTTTGTTACTCGTTTACTTTGTTACTTGTATTTAATTCAGCAAAATTAAGCAATTTTACATTAAAATGCTTTACACATGCTTGCTTCACCTAAACTGCAAGCAATATAAACAGCTTACATGGTTAATATTTGCCCTTTACCTTTCTTATGTTACATTTCTTTTGAAAAGTGCTACTCTTTTTTTTATTAGTTTTTTAATAAAATGTAAAAGAAAATGAATTAAACTCAAGATATGAGTAGAACATTTGTTTAGTTTCAAATTTACACATGAAGCAATGTTTATTAGCCCTTGGCCAAACATACTGTATGTAATATAAATGTGTGTGTGTGTGTGGGGGGGGTGTACAGTGTGTGTTTATCGAAAATGTGTTTTGATATATGTTTTTCACAAAAAATGAGCCAATGCCAATGAGTTTGAGTTAGAAAAAATATATTTTTAGTATCATTTGATTATAAAGCCACCACACAAGGGTTTAAAATCGATATTTTTCTAAATATAAATTAATCATTTAACTGTCTCCTAAACCTTTTTTTTATGGTTTTCTAGATATTATGTCTATTTTCAATCATGCAGAATTTATGGCTGATTCCTCTTAAAACCAATCTGAAATTATTAAGTGTATTAAGAGTACAATTCAGCTTTTCCAAGTGTTTTTTAAAGAAGTCTCCAAAGCTTTCAAACTTTTTAAAATGTGAATAACTTATTTATTTAACTGCTAAAGGGATTTGTATCACCTTCACCAGTAGCCCATACGCAGGCCAATGACTGTTAATGGGTTAATACTGAGACCAAGTACACTGCCTCACCAAAAAAAAGGTCACACGCTCTAATATTTAGTTGGATCGCCTTTAGCTTTGATTGTGGCACACATTCACTGTAGCATTGTTTCAATAAGCTTCTGCAAGATTTATTTCAATCCAGCACATCCCATAGATTCTCAATGAGGTTAAGATCTGGACTCTGTGGTGAACTCTCTCAATTCATGTGTGAAAATGATGATCTCATGCTCCCTGAATCACTCTTTCACAATTCCAGGAGTAAACATGAGGTAACCGCATTTACATGGCTGGGCACGTGCTTGTAAACGCTTGTGTGGAAAGCTGTGCACCTCAGTCCAGTATCAGCACAGTTAGTTAGCACAGATATTTCCAGTTACAGCTGAATTCATGATTTTAATCCAAGAAAAATACTCTAATCTACTTTTTAAAAAGCCATTTAAATGCCCGGCGCTGACTCTTGGCTTTTGATTGGTCCGGACACGGGTGGGGGCGGGGCTGGTGACATCATGGGCTCTGTATTGTTTAATATCTCGATAAATATAATCGAAAAAAATAACATTTGCAATGTAAATTTTTCCGATATCATGCAGCCCTACTCTGGACTGAGAACACCTCTTTCGGTTGGACCAAACTTTGGTCCTTTTGAACCAAACTAAAAAAAAGTCTAGACCAAACAAGTAAGTATCAAGCACTCTGACCTAATAAAGAACTTTACTCTCATCTTCTCCAAACAATGTTTAAACCATCACCAGCTCCGAGCTCTGAGCATCTACTGCACTTATTAACTGACCTGCTGAAGGGGTTCAGCCTTTACTTTCCCAACAAACCTTCTTACAACCCAATAACAGTGTCTCTGCTTATATCTCCTTCCAGACCTGATCAGATACCGCACATTATCTCCCAGCATGCACTGTTTCTGAGTTCCTGTGCCAAGCACATGCTGTGCTGAACTTTATTGTTCTCAGCAGGGACCATATCACCTCTTCTGATCAAGAGCAGCAGCATGGGAGGACCAGCGTCACCGTCCATATGGCAGACGATACTACAGAGTAGCCTCTGTGTGTGTGTAAGTGTATCACTGGTGACATATCTCATCAACTTTACATTGTTCTTTTACCCTGGAAAACAAATACAGTTCACAACTGACTGAACATCTATAGTTTCAATACTGTCATAACACCGCTATAACATTATTATTTCCATTTACATGTTATTTTCCTAGGAATCCAAGATGTTTTGTGTTTTTTATTGGTTAACAATCCAACAATTCCTGCATTTCAAGCCTGTAGCACTTTCCAAAAAAGTTGGGATGGAGAGAATATTTACAAAAATGTGTACATTTTGACAAAATAACACCTGAAACAGTTTTTTTGGAATGTGCTGCAGGCCCAAAATACAGAAATGGATGTACATTAACAAATAAATCAGAGTAAATATAATTTGTTTTTGTTTTTTTCCATACTGTACCATTTTTTTTTTTCAAAAAAATGAATTATTAAATAATTAATATAAATCTCTGTATTATTTAAAACCATTTATATGCTATAGATGTTGCAACAAAACATTAATGCAGGGTCCCAATCCTGGTTCTGGTGAACTAGCTACCATCCTACAGAATTTTTAGCACAAACACACACACACACACACACACACACACACACAGATCTGGACATTATTTAGCTCGAGAGAGAGGTCTGGTTCTAAGTAAAGATGCACCAAAATATTTTTTTTTGCCTGAAACCAAACTCAATTACAGATATTTTTTTATTTACAGACATGCATTAACCTCAGCTATGTCTCATAATCCAAAAATATATATTTTAGCCATGATACTCTAGTGATATTTAGCTAGCAACCTTTTTTCTCATACTTTTACTTCAGAAGTGTTATCCTAATCACAAATTTACCTCAGCGGTGCTACTCAAGTCACATGTGCCACTCAGAGAGAGGCAGACAGTTGATAAAGATAATGTTACTATCCTAGTTCTGTACAGCTCAAATTGTTCGGCTGCAAACTTCACAAAGTTTGTGAAGAGATGGAAAACTGTATAAAATTATACTTAACTGTAATAAGAAAAGTTATGTGAGCACACCATAAAATGAAGGTAACATTAACCTGCTGTTTGGCTTGCTGCCGGTGCTGAAAAAATCCATACACTGCATTTTGACTTATAAATAAATAATAAATTAGTCATTGTTCGATATAAATTGTTTTCTCTTTCACTTATTCAGCTAAATACTGAACATTTTCCTTTTTGACTGATTTTTTTTGGTTGCCAAATATTCGGTGCATCTCTTTTTCTAGGGTCTATTTCACGCACATATGCACACATGCACACATACACACACCCTCAGGGAAGGACCTTTGCTATTCATGTCTGCAGAGGTCAGTACTGGATCTCGAGCAGCACGCATACTCCGTTATTCTGTCTCCATACGGGTCCTGTCTCAATATTTATGAGCAAACCTGCATGTTGGATTTCAAAGTAAGAGCGAGAAGAGCGATCTCTGCTAAGAAATGAAAATGCTGCTGTTTCTGTACAGAGAACAGCTCTCAGAGCCAGGCTGAGCTGCACCGGGTGAATTATTAAAACACACCCTGCTGTTCTACTGTCCGAATCCGACCGAGCTCCAACCACCTCCAGAATAATCACCGATACCCACACCTGAGTCAACGTAAGAGTCAACACACAAGAGTAAACACGGTGCTAGTGCTGCACTACATGCAGTTATTTTAATAAATAGCAAAAAAAAGGATACCCATTAAAACCTTTTTTCCCTTTCATTATTTTAACATATCAGAACAAATGAACATTTAATATTCATTTAGAACTATAAGAAATCAGCCATTCCACTATCTGCAAAATAATCTGTAACAAAAGAACAGCTAACACGGCCTGGTCAGAACGTCCTAGCAAGTTAGGTCCAAGAGCAGACCACAGTTTTTAGGGGTGGGGCAATATGGCCCTAAAATAATATCACTTATATAACTATATTCTTGCTGATATAAATACTGTATATTGTATACAGGTGCATCTCAAAAAAATGTAATATCACTGAAAAGTTACTTTATTCCAGTAATTCAGTACAAAATGTGAAACTCATATATTATATATAGATGTGTTACACACAGAGTGATCTATTTTAAGCGTTTATTTATTTTATAGTTGATGATTTTGGCCCACAGCCAATGAAAACCCAAAAATCAGTGTCTCAGAAAATTAGAATATTAAATAAGACCAATTGGTATTTCTGCAGTGTGGGCAGTGTGCCAAGTCCTGCTGGAAAATGAAATCCGCATCTCCATAAAAGTTGTCAGCAGAGGGAAGCATGAAGCGCTGTAAGATTTTGTGGGAAAACAAAACTGCACTGACTTTAGACTTGATAATAAAACACAGTGGATCAACACCAGCAGATGATCAGCATGTCTCTCCAAACCATCACTGACCATCAGTAAATTTTACATTTTATCTGTAAATCAAGGGAGCAGAGTTTGGGGAAGAGTGGAGAGACACACAGTCCAAACTGCTCGAGGTCTAGTGTGAAGTTTCCACCAATCAGTGATGGTTTGGAGAGACATGTCATCTGCTGGTGTTGATCCAATGTCTGAGAAACTGATTGTTGTGTTTTTTTATTGGCTTAAAATAGATGACTCTGTGTGTAATACATCTATATAATATATATGTATAAATATATGTACAATATAATTACATTTTTAACTGAATTACTGAAATAAAATAACCTTTTTTAATGATATTCTATTTTTCGAGATTTCAAGAGACAAGTATTTAGTACTAACAGTATCATACAGTCAGTAGAAACAAAAAATCTATAAACAGTTTTCAACCTGATTTTGTATAAAATGATCAAAGTACAGCAAAAATGTATCAATGTATTAAAAAAACAACATATTTAGTGCATGTTTCTGAACTGCAAACAAACAATTAAAAGCAAACACAAAAATACATAGCAAAACAAATACTAAATAGACTGCTTTAAAGAGTTTTGCTGTTATCAAAAAAATATTATATGTTGGAATACGATACAATATGGGAACCCAAACTCTCTTAGCTTTTTCTAAGCGATTTCTATGGGGTGGTTGGTGGACAGGAGTTCTTTAGGTGGTCACTTAGGTGCCGCTGCCAAAGTTATGGCTGTGATTGAAAGGGAATTGGTAGATGGTTCCAGAAGGATCTCTTATGAACGGTATTGTTGTTGGTTGGTGAAGCTTAAAAACAGTCAGATCTTGCCACAGTTGGTATCAAAGTACAGCATCTACCATCAAAAACAGACCAAACTGATTTGATTTTCATGAAAGGCGTGGTTGCTAGAGTTTAGTGAAATGTCCAAATCGTCGCTGTCCTATTAAAAAAAAAACTTCTTCAATCTTCATGTTTGTGGATTTTTAGTTTACTACATAATTTAAACAGACAAGCTGTCCTTTACACTGTGCTAAAATTTCTTGATGAACGGACCAATAGAAACTTTTCAAAATTACCTGAAATAAACTCTTTTTACATTGACTTTTATTGAAAATTTTCAAGGTTTTTTCTCTCTCCTGTAAAGTTGCTGTTTTGGAGATGAGTGTTTTCATTGGACAGCAACGATATGCCATTCCTGCTGGTTGCTAAGGTGTTTGAGAGGGCAAGCATGAACTTTATGCTTTTTCTCAGAGTGAACTTCTTCTTTCTGCTCACTTTTTTTTCAAATCAAACTTATCTGGTCTTTTTTAAGGTAGATGCTGCTCTTTGCTGTACCCACCCATAGTTTTCACAAAAAGTCTGACATCCACCAGCGTTTTTGTGTTCAGTTAACGAGAACAATGGGATTTTTCATCATAAGTGAAGAGCTGTGAACAATCCTGCAAGTTTAAAAACATTTAGAATTTTGTGTTAGAAATTGTGTTGATTTGTTAGGACATTACTCAATAAATAATTCAAACATTTTCTTAGAAAGATACTGGTAAATGTGGCCCATAGTTCTTTATCAAACCAAAAGTGATTCTTCAGTTTTATCACCCAAAGGACCCTATGTAACAATTTCAAATTAAAATTTAAAGAGTGTAGCTGCATTTTGAAATAGTTAATCTGGCAACAGTTCTGTTCAATTTAAGGCTTTTTCTTAAATAATTAAATAAATAAATAAATAAAATATTGTAACATGACATCATCCAGCCCAGGCAGCGATGAATCACACTCTGCTCAAAAAGAATTATGTTAGATATTTGTAAACATATTTACCAGAGAGAAGCAATTGTGCTGCGTCGTCTCTTTTTTATGCCTCTTTTTATCCTGTCGCCAGCAAACGCCCACAAAAAAACACAACACAGACACACAAACACATGCATGAATAAGAGTTCAACTGAAATCAACCACTTCACTTCAAGCTGTATAAACAGTCCACAGATTAAAGACCTTAATGAAGAAAAAGTAAAGAAAAAAAGAGAAAATTATGAATGTAAAAAGTATCAGTGGCCGACTGCAGCGACTTAGAGAAAGAGAAGAAAAAGAGAGAGAGATTCTGCTCCTCCCGTCACGCTCTGCGTGTTACTAAACCCGAAACTCAATGTCCTAGTTCATCATTTTCTCACTGGGAGATCTTGATTTATGTGGAAGTTTGATTTATAGGTGTCTCCTGACAATCTGCTATCTCTGGCAGTGACAATGAATCTACAGGACACACTTCAGTTACGACCAGAATCCTGCAAAGACCTCAAAAACCAAACTCCTATTGCTCTGCATGAATTACAAAAAACCCATAGTGCTGAAACTTTGGATTGAATATTAAGTGGATTAAGTGGAGGATTGAGTTCAGTTTTGGCCTAAATTGCAGTCTAGGAAAATTATTGTTTATGCAGTTGTTATAGTTTAGGCTTAAACGGAAAAACTGGACTGAAAAATGGTTTTAAATACTGTATATTACAATTAGCCGTAACATTACAACCACTGACTTGTGAAGTGAATTAACCTGATGATCTGGTTTAAGTGGTACTCCTATTTTGGTAGATGCACTACCACAAGAACATCACAGTTTGGCCTCTATAGAACTTATAAGACAGGACTTTTTACAGGACCTCCTGCTAGGGTCTTGTACAGGATAATACAAGACACATCTTCAGAGGTCTTGTGGTGTCTGTGCCTTAAATGGTCAGAGCACAGTTTTAATGTTATGGCTGATTGATGTACAGCTCTAAAAAAACAATGAGACCACCAAATGATTTTTTTTATTTTACCAAATTGAAAACCTCTGGAATATAATCAAGAGGAAGATGGATGATCACAAGCCATCAAACCAAACTGAACTGCTTGATTTTGCACCAGGAGTGACATAAAGTAATCCAAAAGCAGTGTGTAAGACTGGTGGAGGAGAACATGCCAATATGCATGATAATTGTGATTAAAAACCAGGGTTATTCCAACCAAATATTGATTTCTGAACTCTTAAAATAACAATATTTATTTTACTCTAACATATACCTATAAATAGCAAAATCAGGGAAGTTGATTTAGAAACTGAAGTGGTCTCTTATTTTTTTCCAGAGCTGTGTACTGAATTAAAAAAGTGACACTTCTACTTTTTTTATCTATAAATACAGGCTTAGTAGGGTTTAATTTTAATTTTAAAATGCTTATTACTGTCATAAGCACTGTTGGTTGTGTCCCTTATTGTTAAGTTTGACCAAAATCCTAAAAACATCGAGTATAGTATAAGAAAAAAAAAGTATAGAAAGTATTGCAGTCTACTGAATTATTCAGTCTACTGAATCTGTACACTTTGTACAGATATACCTCAAATCAAGTCTCAAATTAAGTTAATTCATCTCAAAAAGACTTGCTTGTGTGATTCGCCATCATATGACATACTGTTATCAGAAGCCACATAAACAAGTAAAAGTATAAGAGATTACCCTCCAGTACTTGTAGCTACTGTACTGTATTAGTCTCAAAACTCAAAACTAGCTAAGACACCGCCTACATCTGAAATAATGAGAAAACTGCCTGTTTTAAAAGTGCTGGTCGATTACACCCAACATGCAATTAATAGTGCACCATCCTACCTTAAACTCCTTCTCGATGTTGGCCAGCTTTGCCAGTTCATTGCTGAGCTCCAGGGCGGTGAGGACGGGGTCTTCGCTGGAGAGCGAGAGGTATGCGGGGCTGGCCAGGCCTCGGTAAGCGTTGATCCTGGAGCGGGAGTGGCTGAAGGAGTCCTTCCTCTGCTTCTCCGTGCAGTCGGCGCACTTGCAGAAGTAGTCGTGCGGCCGCTCGATGCGCGCCCCCTTCAGCAGCAGCATGTGCACGACCTCGTACTTCTGGCAGTGGGCGGCCAAGATGATGGGCGTGATGTCGGGCGAGAAGCGAGTGCCGTCCTCGTCGTACGAGTAGAAGTCGTCGTCCTGCAGCTCGCAGGGGCTGCGGGTGAGACGCTCTCCGCCCGCCAGCGAAGGGTGACCCAGCAGGGCCTCTACGATGCGTATGTAACCCTTGGAAATGGCCAGCAGAAGGGCGTCGCCCACTCGCGCCAGGTTTTCTCTCCGCAGGAGCAGCTCGGTCACCTCCAGGTGCTCGTTCCCCACGGCGAGCTGCAGTCCGTTCTGCCCCATGTAGTCCACGCAGTTCACGTTGAGGGTGGCCGACTCTTCCAGCATCTTGCGGACCACCGGGATGTTGCCGTACTCCGCAGCGTCGAGAAAGCGTTCCTCTTCGGCGGTCAGGCTGCTCCCACGAGCGTTGAACATGAACGCCGGACCGCGGACAGCCTGCCTGCGACCTTTTTCCCGCTGCAGGGTCATCCTCCGGCCGGGGAAGGTGTCCAGTGTCTTCCTGGAGGTATAAAGAGAAACAGAAGTGGATGATTAACCTCAAACCTCAAGAACTCTCACTCAATACTCAATACTTAAGATTTTACTGTAAGTTTTTTTAAAGGTACTCAATCACACTTTATGAGTAAAGCTCTGTAGACGTCTCCAACAAGAAGCACTTCAGACAGATACACGTCTCCTCAGACCATCCTCGTTCATCCAAGTGGAAAGACGACTCTCTGGACTCTCTAGACTTGGCTGCCACTGCTGAATATGATATTACACTTTGACACCACACCAACAGGTAGCCACCCCTGAGCAGGATGTTTGGTTCGGGATATTAACTCACGGGAGAACTGCGTGAGACAGGACGTGAGCAGCAGCAGACCGGGGCCAGAACCCTGCCGACACCATAAACACCTTCTGTCCTTAATAGCTTTTTAATGAAACACAACAGATGCCACAGTCAAACCACAGGTTGGTGCCTCATCATCACATCCACTTCAGTGCCAGCAACAGACTGAGTCTCCTCCTGTAAGAGTGCTGTGAAATGAGCAGTAATGGCACAATATGTTTAAGTAAAACACATTTAAATCAATTATTTTAGAGGACCTGACTCCTGAATTTAACTGTAGTCACAAAAGCAAAGGTGTGACAAGTGTTGACTGACATTCATTACTCTGTAGATAGAAGTATAGATACTAGGCTTTAAAATACTTCTGTAGAAGTTGAATCATCAACTCAAGCTTTTAATCTTGAAGTAAAAGTGTAAAAGTACTGGACCTGGAAAAAATCTAGACCTCTACAATAATTGCTTCTCACCACTGTTTAAGACTAATGTCCACATGTATTTTTTTCTTTCGAGTATATATCATTTATACGACAAATTTTAAACACATTCCTTTCTTTGATTTTTGATGCACATATCAACTGCCTCTTGAGTCTGACTATACAAACAGTGATGAGGAAACAGGAAACAACAACCACAACGTCCACAAACACAGCTTTCACATTTGCATGATCTACAGTAGAACACCATTAAATCCAATAAAACTATGGCAAGCATATTACAGCATCGCTAAACAACATTAACTGCAGCCACAAACACAGGAAATGCAAACGAATGCAATTAAAGCACATGCAAATGTCCAAGCAGGGCTTCTGTTATTATGAGAGCTTATTCGAACTGTATTTTCCTGGGAATGGTCGAATAATAAAAGCTTAGTAAATCGAACTGAAATACCATTAAAAAAAGACACTGTTGGCCAGCTCCTGACCAGCACAGGGTATGATTTGTTTGATTACTTTATTATCCTGGTTAATAATGACGATTTATTTGATGGTTTTGTTTGATGGCTCATTAACAACTAGTATGACCAAGGCTGAATGAGCTGGTTGACCAGGAGGGGTGTAACAAAATATTGATTCAACAAAAATATCACGATATATTATATTGATTTCATTTGTGACACGTTACTGATACGTGGCGTCAAATATTGATATTTTTATTGAAACATAGGAGCTCTTAAGTCCCCAAGACTTTCACCCAATTTGACTTACTAAAGTTGCTACTTCCAGACATCCCAAGTTGCACAAGTTGATTTCAGGGAGGTTACCCTACCACCCCCCCCCCCCCCCCTATTAATTGATTAATAAATGATTAATGAATTAATTAACTATATTTTAAATTAAATTTAGAGTATTCAGAGGTGAAATGAGTTTTATCTTTTTTCTTTTTGGAAGGCCCTGCCTCTGCTTTCCTTTTTTTTTTTGGGGGGGGGGGGGGGGGGGGGGGGAAGCCTTTATTTGACAAAAATTGACAGTTACAATATCACAAAAAATTGCACAACATCAAAAACATTTCATATCATATTACAATAATTATTAATATTGCCTCCGCCATGATCTGCTTTCTCTCACTCACTGAACAAATCCCGTCCGGGAGGGGGGAAAAACACTGCCCGCCCACACTAAAAACTGATTGGCTGTCTAACAGACTCTTTGCAGAGAACAGGCCAATCAGAACCCTCTCTGTTTCCTCTCTCTCCTTCCCACACGCGATTAAAGAAAAAAGTCTGTGGCCTGTGTGCGCGTTTGTGCTCGTTCTGAATTCCGGGAGATTATATGTGACTCGCGGGCATCAGGGAGCCTCTACTGAAATGAGGGAGACTCCCGCAGCTTCAGGGAGGCTTGGTTTGTCTGTAATTCATTACTACATGTACAAATCAATAGAGTAAATTTGTGGTTAAGAATATTGATAGTAAATTCGGGGAAACCTTAAAACACCAATAAATCCATAATTCCTGGTATTTACTTATTTAGGAGTATTTTATACTCTTCAGTAACACAGATGCCATAGAGTATTATAGAGGATTGTCTTTCAATGTATTAAGCGTCATCATTATTGTGGACAATGTATTATGGTAATATTTTATTATGGGATGCCCAGTAATTCCCACCCCTATTTAACAGCATGACCAAGATCAGCAAGTTGGCTAACTAACTACTCAGTTTGCCTGAAAGCAAATTCATTACCTATTAAAACAACTTAAAATAAATTACATCATCACATCAGATGACTCCTCCTGGAGGATTTTTTCTGTCAGTCAGTCTCACACTCTTCTTATTGGTTCCCATCCCCACTATTACACATAAAGGGCATGACCTCCTCAGGTTATCTTCTCTTAGCTACTTATATAACGGCTAAATGCTTGTATAGAGTGTTGTAGGCTGTAAGAGCAAGTTGCTGTTTTCTTTATTGTTGAGTGTTGCAGTGTTCACAGTTGTATTACTGCACAGTTATACTGCCTTTGTGTGGCTAATTAAGGAATGAGAGCCTAGTAAGAAAAGGTTCTTTAACTTTAATTGTTACTGTATTTTATTTTTAATTTTGAGTTATTCTAACATAATTAACAAGTACAATAAGTTTTATACTTGTGACTATAGAAAGTAGAAAAATAAATAATGTATTTCATGAAACACTAGATGAATTACAGAATTAAAATGATTGAATTAGTTTATTTAAAAGTAAAACTATATATGGCTGTAATAGAAAAAAAAAAATATATATATATATCATAAATCATCTTTTTTATTTGTTTTAAATAACTTGTTTAAATCAAAATGTTAGACTCTAACTAAATCATAAATATACATTGAAAAAAAACAAATATATTTAGGTGTAACAAATTAGAGTATTTTTTTTTTTAGGTTGGTCCAAAGTTTTTTTTTTAAGTGTAAATAAACCACTTTTAATCAAAGACTAGCATAGATCCTCTGAAATTAATTATCAATTAAGTAATTTATATGAAAATTTTGAATTGTCACTATAAGCCATTCCCACTAGAACTTTTCACAGCACACCCATCCATCCTTCACATACCCCAGTGATCAGAGGCAGTGCGAGAATAAACAAATGCAAAACGACATGTGTTTAATTACATCTTCATTCCCCAGACTGCATCAGCTCTGCTCCGCAAGGGCTTCACTTCAGCAAGAAAATTCATTTCAGTCAGCCAAGCCACACACACTCCCTCTGGCTGGTGGTCTCTTCACTGCCTGGATGCTTGAGAAAAGAGAGCCACTTAGCTCTAAACCAGATCTTCATTCTAACATCTTCTGTGCTCCTCAGAAGCTGCATTACTGCTGTACTAATGCTGCTCCTTCTTCCTGTCAACCAGTCTCAATACGGGTCCAGTCAGCTCTTAAAATGATCTTCATGGAAGGCATAAGCAGGAGCTCTCCAGTCGTAAAAAAAGCAAGCAAAGGAACCAAAAAATGACCCCAAGAGATGTAGCTCATACGCTACATGTGCAAAACTTTGTAGACACCTGCTTCTCTTGAGCTGCTCTTCTGGAAAACCCTTGATGTATGTGGGCGAGCATTATCCTGTTGAAAAATACTTTTAATTACATTAGAAGACCAGCCAAAGGATGTCCTGCACATATCTCTGAGCTGTTAGGGTCCCTCGTATCACTAGAAAAAATGTCCTGATAGCTGTTGTATACAATGGCTCCCCAAAACGTGGAACAAACAGCTGGTGCAGTGTGTTGCTCCACAGCAAAGGCAATATTAAAGTGCACACCATGTGGCCTTCATACGTAACCTATACTTAATCATAGGATTCCATACAGAACTAGAATTTGTCACGTAAAATTATGTAGTAACAGTTTGAGGAAGTCCAGGTTTCTAATTCTCAACATCACTGCCATTAAAGGCAATAGTGGCTGGTTGACAGATGGAGTCATAGAAATGACTATCCTGTATCTCTAAGTAAAATTATGCATTGCTCATGGGGTTTGTTTCAAACTTTTCCAGTCTGCAACATCCCATGTACAAACTAACAGAGCAAAAATAAAGACCCATTAACACAAAAAAGCTTGGTACAACTTTCCACATTGTAGAAAAAATGGAAAACAGAACAGCTCAAAAACTCTGGTGTCCACTCATAGTACGAGAGCTCTACTACTGTACTGGGGAGGATACAACAGTTGCGTCCTCAAAATGTAATGTAAAACTAGGTGATTAAGGTGGCAGGGTAGACAAAAAAGGCAGAAAATAGAAAATGGGAAACATTTTACATCATCCTTTTCCAACATATTAATTAACAAACTCTTTTGTGTGCACTCTGCTGTACACTGTGTTGTTGCAGCATCACACTTCCTACACAAAAAAACCTCAGAGCCAAGCTAAGCTAAGCTGTAGTTATTGTCTTACACAAACTTTCCATTCAACCCGTCCCCGTCTTAAAGTCTGACAATTGGACAAAATGGCTCTGAGTGTGTTTGTAGAGGCATGTCTAGTAATCAGCGAGCTCTCACCAAGAGGTGCACTACCTCCTATTCCAATGAATGCATTTATCTACTTTATGTTGCACTTATTGCTGACACATATGTGCAAAGGCACACACACAGCTTGTCAAGTCTCTGTGAAAAGTATACTTTTGTCCATATAGTGTCTGTTCCAGATGTTAGCTGTTGTTCTGACTAACACTACACACACACACACACACACACACACAGTGCAATCCTTGTGATAAAGTGGCTAGAAGGGGAGATGGCAGCACCCTCTATTATGCGTTTGTATTAGTGGGGTGATTCCTGCTTAAATCAATTATAACTATAATCAGAGCACCTCTCAGACCTTAGTTAGGGGTTATGGCCCAGTTTCCATTCTGCTGATGGAAGTGCAGTTTAATTCACATCAGTGGGCCATAATTGTAATGAGTGAAAAACTGACTGTGTCCAACAGACTCACCACTCTCACTCTAACCTGCTGCTACAAGCAATATCAATCCTTCTGGTTCATTAAATCAGATGATGACAGGATTTAAACACTCTAAAATAGTAAACAGATAAATATAATACAATGCAATATAATATAGCAGGTTAGTTTAAAATTGTTATAAGGAAGACTGTAGGGATGTGAGAAAATAATAATATATATCAAAGTATTGCAATGTTTTATTATTGTAATTATTGTTTTGTTATTGCAATATATACATTATATTATACATAGTTTTCCATGTCCACAGGTGTATTAAAACCAAGAAAATAGTCATGCAGACTGTTTATATAACCACATAGAACCACAAATGCTGGGTTGCATTTTCAAGTTCCACTGTAAAACAGTTGCACACTGCACACTCTAAACTGTTTAGTTGCCTTCTGAGAAGCTCTTCACTTCAGTAGCTGAGAATATTGTGTGTTAATTGTGCCTAGAGGATGAAAGAGGATGATCTGCTACCATAACACAGTAATTGGAATTTTAAAAAGCAGATACCCTTTGCCATCAAGCTTCCGGCGCTCAGAGGGAGCAAAATTGTCCCTGCTCCCTCCGGGTGGGTAGATGGCGCTCTCTCCCCACATCACTCCTAGGGTGATGTCCGTAGCACAGGGCGTCTGTGAGCTGATGTATCGGAACTGAGTTGCTGCGCTTTCATCTAAGTGCGCTGGCTGCTCGGCAATGCTGCATCAGCAGCAGCTTGAAAAGAAGCGGTGGCTGACTTCACATGTATCAGAAGAAGCATGAGTGTTTGTCGTTACCCTCCTGGTGTTGGGGCATCACTAGTGATAGGGGGGGTCCTAAGGAGTGGGTTGGGTAATTGGCTATGTAAATTGGGGAGAAAATGGGAAAAAAAATTGAAAATAAAAATAATAATAATTAAAAAAAAAAAACTGATCCACTGGATCGGATCGCAATGTCCGTATCTGTAACTGTGGTAAAGAAAAAATATATATTTGAGAAGGTATTACTTTTCTTAATTAAATCTTTACTCATTTCATCTCTGGAAATATTAACTGTGAGCTATTCTCAATATTCAGGAATGCCAGGCCTCAGGAGAAGCTAAAGGTGGCTTTTTGTGGCCAGTTTTGGCTGCACGTTTCTTCATAAGCCATTCAAAACAAACACACAGAAGAAAAACCATCTGTGCTGCAGAATCCATCACCATGCAGACCACATGTCCACTCGCACAAGAAGAATATAATGTCGGTCATTGCAAAAATCTATTTCAATTTCTGTCAGGACAGCACACGCACACATTACAGGAGGTAGTTGAGCTGTAGCGCTAATGTGAACAGTCGTTTTGATGTATTACAGCATCTCCAAAGCTTGCGCATGTTTATCACACACAGGCTCACAGGTACACACTATTACAGCCTCAGAGCCTGAAGCAGCCATCCGGTCAGACTGGGGTTAGCACGGCTGCTCAGCAGCTGATCACTGCAGACGCTGTGGCAAATACGCTGTGACAAACAGTCCAACTTATCCACACCGTTTCTCATCATAGAGAAAACAATCTTTAAAGAACCATTAGGGATTATATATTTTCTGTATTATTTCATAATATGATCAGGATGTACCATCAGATATTAAGGAAACATGCTGAGTTTAAGCACTGGAAGCTCGTCTGCAGAGTTTTAGACAGTATTTTCTTACTTAAACTCTGAAGTACATCATAGGGGTTCAATCTATGTGGGATTTAGCCTCCGAAATTTCCCACTGCCATTTTACCTAGCCCAACTTCCACACTCAGGTTTGCCAGGTGTATGCAACATCATGCAAACACTGTGATGTAGCCATAGGAATGGGTGATCTGTTTATATTTCTGCTGAACTGAGCTTTAGTAAGGTTGCTAACCATAGCTAGATAGTTAACCACAATCACTAGCATAGTAAAGAAGGACATTTTGGACACTAAAATGTATATATTCACCTATCCAAGTAAGAAAGTACAGAGTAAGACTCGCCATCGCTTGCCACTGTGTGTCAATCTGGCAACCTGCACGAGCCATTTCACATTTCACTCATTTTAACACTATTTGGGTGGAAAATAAGGTACTCAGGGGATCCTGGGGTAATTTTCTCTTTTATGGGGGGGTCCTCTATGATTTTATTTCCATCCAGAACGACCATGTATGTGTTTTTTTCTTAGATGTCCTCTGAGAAAATTACAGGCTGAATTATCTACTGATTTTCTACTGTTTTTCAACTCCATGGTCATCCAGTAATTTTACTCTTGTCCAGAAGCACATCTCTGAGTTTCGTCTCCTCACGTTTAATAAAACAGCTTTTTGTCCGCTGACACACACCATAACTACACTTTGGGCGCAGGCTTCCATGGAGATCCACGTAAAAACAAAGCAGCGAGTGGAAATGGAGGAGCTACTGAACACAATGTCACATGACCGAGAAAGGCAAAAAAAAAAAAAATCACTGGTCCTCCTGTTTTTCATTTGCAGTCCGGATGCAAGAGTTTAATCAAAGAGTAGTGTCTTATATTTTTCACAGACGCCCCCCTGAGAAACTAATCCTGTCCGTATAGGGCTTTACTCATGTTTATTACTGGTAGTTCCTTTAAAAGAGATATTTAAGTATTAAAATATAAAGATACATAAACAGTCACATGTCATGTTTCATGGAACAAGAACTAGTAATATATCCCATGTCTTTTGCCATGTTCCCTAAAAGCTAAAAACAATGCTGCCCTGACCTGTGGGATACCTGTATGGGGTCTCCAGTGTTGAATGTGGATCTGTTTTCTACCAGACATTTCTTACAATGCTGGTCACAATCATTACCACCCACTGCACTGTCCACTGTGGGTGGTAATGCCTTCTATTATCTACAGTATAGCCAGTGCACATGTGACACTTTGGATCAAGAAATGTTAGATGCATGCACAACATCAGAAATGGAACATCCCATCCACATGACACCCACTATCAGACCTCACTCCAACTCCCATAATTCACATAGCTTTACCATGAGCATGCTGGCCAGTGTTTTAACCTTACTTACAAGATAGCACCTCAGAACGTATAAAGGTGTTTTGGGACACTAGCTCCTTTATTGTTTCTTCAAGGGTATAAAAAAGTGTTTATCCTGCTTTTGATGGAGTAAATGTCTCTATCCTGTCCAGGGAGGATTTTGGAGGATTAATTGATTGCATACAGCAACATCCCCAACTTTCCAACTTTTACCCAAAAGTACTGGATGGCTGCTCCATAGCTCAATACTGGGGGTCTTTATACACCTCCACTGTCCACAAACATCTGGACACATAGTTTGAGTGGTATTATCCCACCTCCACCTTACAGAAAACAAGAATTAGATTAGACTAATTAAAGCCTTCAGTGAAGATGAGTACAGTATACAATATAGTGTACTCATCTCATCTTCACTGGAGGCTTTTACACATTTTAGTCATTCATTAAAAAAGACACATGGGGATTCATACCGAATGCAGGCCTGTTCATTCTGACGCTTCTGTCAGCGTAATCCATCTGGCACAGTCAATCAAAATAGTGCTGTATGAGCCTGAACCATATGAGGAGAGCCCTAACATTTAAAATGAGGCATTAATAACTTAAAAACTGCACAAGAAGCTTATTTAAAAAACACTGTTTACATCCTATAACGCATTACTGCACTGAAAATAACATAATGACATATATATATACATAGACTCCACATTGCCTGCCTCCTGGTGCTGGCTGCTATACGCTATGTCAAGTCTATGTATGTATATGTCTATACAGGATATAAAAGGGTTTTTTAAAAAGCTTCTTGTGCACTTTTTAAGTCATTAATTCCTCGTTTCCAATGTCAGGGGTCTCCGGATTCTACCAAGGAGATGCAGAACTACTTTGAGCTGGATAACGGTGGTAAAAATGATTTATCAGGGCAAACTATGCCCCATGTCACCCAGTCTGAAGGATATTTGGATAAACTGTTAAAATTTCTGGATCTCAGAGCGCTGTGGGAGAACGGAGGTGTGCTATTTATCAAAGGTAAGTACTTTTTTATCATGTTTTACTACAGCAAAAGTCCATTTTACACCGGAGTTCTCCTTTAAGCTGGAGCTAAGCACTGAAAACCTGTAGTAAATGGAGTAAATAGAGTAAATGTCCACTGGGTGGCGCTATAGAGTCTATGTCCTCATCAGGGCTGGTTATTAGGGACTTATTTTGAATAATTATTTTGAGTCCCACTCACTCATGCCCTTCATGAACAAATACTGAATAAAACCTGCATCTAATAGAACAGGGTTAATAGCATCCTCCACCATGACCTGCTGAAGAAGATCAGTTACTGGTTGAACTGGTGATGCTGGGAAGATCAGAGTCTAAAAGTCCAGTAGTAGTTTATTATCTCCCATTAAACTCCCCCCAAACTCCCCCCACCAGCCCCCTGAGTGCGCTAAGACCCCCTGAGGATGTATTAAGGGGGTCCCGGAGAGGGTCCGGGGCAGGGTCCGGACTCAGCCCGTGTACTCACATGTTGTACCGGTATCCTCGCGCCGCGTCCCCCGCCGGTTTCCCGCTCTTCAGGTAATGTGCATCCACACCGCCGTTCTCCTCTTTCCAGCGCTGCTCATCTTCACCCCCAGACCCGGACCCGGACCCAGAGCCCGAGCCCGCTCTCTGGAGCCTGCCCGCCCGGCTTCTCGCGGACATGCACGCGGCTGCTGCTGCTGCTCGCTCTCCGCCGCTTCAGCGGGTGCGCGCGTGTCCCGCAGGTGCCCGATGGGAGCGCGCGCTCGGGAGAGAGAGAGAGAGAGAGAGGAAGAGAGAGAGAGAGAGAGGGGGGGGGGGGGTCTTATCCTCAAGCTTTCCCCATTCACCAATATCACCATCCTCGCGCTCTCATTAGTCATCATCCCTATAACCCCTCATCATCATCATCGTGATCATCTTAAAAACAACAGGAAAGAAAAAAAAAACATTACACTTAGAACAGTAAAGTTTATAATATGATAGAACATTGGGGAAAAATAAACATAATAAAACAGAAAAGAACAGTTTAGACACTAAGCAAACAATGTCGAACACTAAATAATAGAAAAGAATTAAAGAGAATACATAGTAATACACAGTGATACGTAGAACAGAATAAAATAGAATAGAACAATACAGAAAAAAATGCAGAATAAAACAGATTGGAATAGGATAGAATAAAACAGAATAGAACCACATGGAATAGCCATGAGCAAAATAGAATAAAACAACATAACAAAGAATAGAATAGAATAGAACAGAAAATAATACAGCAATAAGGAATAGTATAGAATGGAATGGAACAGAATGGAATTGAAAAAGAGCTGCATGGAACTGTAGTGAATAGAATAGAATATAAATGAATAGAACAATATTAAACATAAAAAATACAGAAAATAGAGCAGAATGAACATAGAGCCAAACAGAAGAGTAATGAATAGAATATAACAGAATAGAGCCACATTAAACAGTAGTACATAAAATAGAATAGAATAGAATAGAACAGATAAAAGTTGCAGAATGAAGCAGAACAGAATTGGATAGAATAACATAGAATTGAACCACATGGAATAGTCATAAGCAGAATAGAATAGAACAACATGACACATAGAATAGAATAGAAAAGAGCTGTAGTGAATATATTACAATAGAAATGCATAGAACAATATTAAACATAACAATACAGAAACAAATAGAGCAGAATGAAGTACATCAAAATAGAGTCCAACAGAAGAGTAATGAATAGAATAGAACAGACTGGAGCCACATTGAATTGTAGCACATAGAAAAAAATAGAATAGAACCACATGGAACAGTCAAGAGCAGAACAGAATAGAATAACATGACACAGGATAAAATAGAATAGAATAGAATATAATAGAACAGTCGTGAACAGAATATTACATTACATTACATTACATTTGGCAGACGCTTTTGTCCAAAGCGACTTACAATATTGAAGTGCAAATAATAGAAGAGGTTAAGTACAAAAATAATAGAAGTTAAAAATAAAGCATCTATAGATAGGGCCTTAAGGAGGTCAGAGGGAAATAATGGGATAGAGGAGTAGAGAAGAGGAAGAAGGAGATGAGGTTAGAATTAGTTAGTTTGTTAGAGGTGTTAGGAGAGTAAGTGCTCTTTGAAGAGCTCTGTCTTCAGGAGTTTCTTAAAGATAGCGAGAGATTCTCCTGATCTGGTAGTGGAAGGTAGTTTGTTCCACCATTGGGGAACTCTGTATGAGAACAGTCTGGATTGCTTTGTGTGAGTGTTTGGCAAAGCGAGGCGACGTTCATTGGAGGAGCGCAGCGGCCGGGAGGTAGCGTAAGCCTTCAGGAGCGAGTGCAGGTAGGAAGGAGCCTGTACTGTCATCACCTTGTAGGCGATTGTAAGCACTTTGAATTTGATGCGAGCAGCAACTGGCAGCCAGTGGAGCTCAATGAGCAGCGGAGTGACATGTGCCCGTTTTGGTTGGTTGAAGACCAAACGTGCTGCTGCATTCTGAATCATCTGTAGTGGTTTTACTACACAGGCCGGGAGGCCAGTTAGTACGGCATTGCAGTAGTCGAGGCGTGAGATTACCACAGCTTGTACCAGGAGTTGGGTGGCCTGTTGCGTCAGAAACGGTCAAATTTTTCCGATGTTGTAAAGCGCAAAGCGGCAGGATCGAGCAACCGAGGCCACATGGTGCGTGAAGAGAAGCTGGTCATCAACCATGACACCCAGGTTCCTAGCAACCTTTGTCGGTGAGAGAGAGAGAGAGAGAGTCGATGGTTATGGCAAAGTTGTGTTGAATAGAAGGTTTTGCTGGTATGACCAGAAGTTCAGTCTTTGAGAGGTTTAGTTGGAGGTGATGTTCCTTCATCCATGCGGATATGTCTGAGAGACACTGTGATATTCGTGCAGAGATTGAGTGATCATCTGGTGAGAACGACAGGTATAGCTGAGTGTCGTCAGCAAAGCAGTGGTAGGAAAAACCATGTGAGCGGATAACCCGACCTAGAGGTGGTGTATATTGAGAAGAGAAGAGGTCCCAGTACCGAACCCTGGGGAACCCCAGTGGGTAACGAGTGGGCTGGGGACAGCCGTCCTTGCCATGACACCCTGAACGAGCGCCCAGTGAGGTACGATCAGAACCATGACAGCGCATTGTCTGAGATCCCCATGTTCGAGAGTATAGTTAGGAGGAAGTCATGGTTGACTGTGTCGAAAGCAGCCGAGAGGTCCAGCAGAATGAGCACTGAGGACTGACCTGCAGCTCTGGCAGTTTTTAACGCTTCTGTCACAGACAACAGAGCCGTCTCAGTAGAGTGCCCTTTCTTGAAACCAGATTGGTTCTGGTCCAGGAGGTCATTTTGGGTGAGGAAGCCAGAGACTTGATTGAGAGCTGCTCTTTCTAATGTTTTAGAAAGAAAAGGCAGTAGTGAGACCGGTCTGTAGTTATCAACCTGGGCGGGGTTGAGAGAAGGCTTTTTAAGCAGTGGTGTGACCTGTGCTTGTTTAAAAGCAGTCGGGAACACACCAGATGTTAAAGAGGCATTGATCGTGTGAGTAATAGCCGGAATAATTGCAGGTGCAATGGTTTGCAGAAGGTCTGAAGGAATCGGGTCAAGTGGACACGTAGTAGGACGGCTACGCGTTAGGAGAGCCAGTGTCTCGTTCTCAGTGAGAGGAGCGAACGAGGAGAAAGCGACGCCTTCGGTAGAGGAATACCGGGCAGCAGAGCATGATGTAGGACTGCTACATGTCGCATCAGTAAACTGTCTGCTGATAGCTGCCACTTTCCCAGTAAAGAATGAGGCAAGAGCTTCAGCCGTAAGGCAGGTAGCCTGAGGAGGAGGTGGAGGGTTGAGTAGTGTTTTGAATGTAGCAAATAGTTTCCGGGAGTCTGCGAGGGAGCTGATTTTTTTGTGATAGAATTCAGCTTTAGCAGCAGTGAGGCTGGCTGAAAAAGAAGCCAGGAGCAGTTGGTAGTTTTTTAGGTCTGTCTGGTTTTGCTTTTTTTGCCATTTTCTTTCAGCAGCTCTGAGTTTGGAGCGTAGTTCCCTGAGCGTGTCATTTTTGAGCCATGGCTGCGGTTTGCTTGGTTTAATGGCTCGAGATGTTTGAGGACAGAGGTCGTCCAAACAGGAGCTTAATGTGGAGCAAAGAGTATCAGTGGCATCATTAACATTGAGTGATGAAAATGAGCCTAATGGAGGCATATTGTCAGTCACCAGCGAGGAGTACTGGTCTGCTGGGAGATCTCGAAGATTTCGGCGGAACGAGACCATAGTAGGAGTAGCTGTGGTTTTTTTCGAAATGCGAACGTTGAGTTGCATGAAGAAGTGGTCTGAGAGGTGTAGAGGAGTGACAGTTAAAGAGTCGGTGTCACAGTTACGAGTGAAGATCAGGTCTAGATGTTTGCCAGCTTTATGTGTTGGGGGGCTGGGGACCTGCTCCAGATCGAAAGACTGCATGAGGGATGAGAAGTCTGTGAAGCTGTTATTGTCATGATGGATGTTCACATCCCCTAGAATGAGCATGGGGCAATCTTGCTCGGGGATAGAAGACAGTAGCATGTCAAGTTCATCCGTGAACTCGCCCATTTGTCCAGGAGGATGGTAGATGACAACGACAGTAAGTTTTGATGGAGTATTAACCAGTTTGGCATGATACTCGAACGAGTTGTATGAGTTTGCAGGTAATAGTGGAGTGTATTTTAAGCCATTCGCGAGCAATAGGCCAGTTCCACCTCCTCGTCCTGAGAGACGAGAAGTATGGGTAAAGGAATAATTATTTGAAAGTGCCGCCGGAGTAGCAGTGTTTTCAGGTTTAATCCAGGTTTCAGTCAGAGCCAGTAGTTGTAGTGAGAGATGATTTGCATAAGAGGCGATGAAATCTGCTTTATTAACCGCCGACTGGCAGTTCCACAGCCCAACAGAGAATGAGGTAGTAGTGGGCGTGGCTTGCTTAAGAGGACGCAGGTTAGTATGGTCCTGGCGCCTATGTGTGTTTTTACGCCTTCTGTGCGTACCGGAGATGACAGGAATGTGATGGGAGCACAATTTGTGAGGCAGTAGGACGGGCTGCCTTGTCAGTGGCCTTGCTCGGTGGACTCGCGCAGGTAGACTCGCAGGTCTTTACCCGAGTTAGGTCTTTACCCGAGTTAGGTCTTCACACAACAGCTGACGCCTTCGGCTGACGCCTCGGCGAGTGTGAGTGACGACATAGGAGTCTGATTTTGCGCGCAGGTGCGGGCGATATAGGAAATCAGCTCCACCAGACTGTCTTTTAAAGCGTGAGTAACGCCCCTGAGGTGTGTAGACAGAGAATGTGTGAATGAGGGGGTTTGCCACGCCCCGCTCAAGTGAGAATCGCTCAGCCTTGTCCGAAAAAGCGCGCTGAAAAGCGCGTTTGCTGTTGCTCTTACAGCGTAGCTGCAGTTAAAATGGAGTAAAAAGCGCAGTCTGGTGTAGCTTCAGTTCCTGTTTGCTCTCGTAGTGTGCCCGCTCTTATTTAGAATAGAATAGAAACACATGGTACATAGAATAGAATAGAATAGAATAGAATAGAATAGAATAGAATATGTTTGGCTGTTTGTAAGGGACCAAATTTCCCCAGGCTGACTGCTCTCCTCAATGACATATAGACACAGTCATCATCCCTCTCCCAAAGACAAAGTGTGTACGAGTGTGTGTGTGTGTGTGTGTGTGTGTGTGTGAGAGTGAGAGTGAGTGTGTGTGTGTGTGTTTGTGTGTGTGTTTGTGTGTGTATGTGTGTGTGTGTGTGTTGACAGTAACAGATCTTTTAAGCTCTTCACTGTGTTAATTGATTAGCTGAGAGCTGATCACGCTAATAGTGAAGCTGACAGGCCTCTCTGTAGCGTTGTCTGAAAGGCTATATTAATATGACAGTAGTGATATATGTACATATATCTATATATCTAAGTGATATGTAAGTGATTCTCCTCCCAATTTGACTTACTAAAGTTACTGCTTGATTACTCATAGTGGCACTAATCAGATGAATAGGGTAAAGAATATAGGTTGCTAAATTCAGTGAAACTGACACCAATAAATCCATAATCCCTGGAATTTGCTTATTTAGGAGTATTTTATCATTTTCAGTATCACAGTATCCTGATATCATTGTTATGGTGTGCAACACTTCGCAATAACTTTCTATCGGGAGATGCCCTGTGATTCCCACCTCTATATACAGCGCTGAAAGAAAAAAAAGAGACCACTTAAAAATTATGAGTTTCTTTGATTTTATCAAATTGGAAACCTCTGGAATATAATCAAGAAGAAGATGGATGATCACAAGCCATCAAACCAAGCTGAACTGCTTGAATTTTTGCACCAGGAGTGGTATAAATACATCCAAAAGCAGTGTGTAAGACTGGTGGAGGAGAACATGTCAAGATGCATGAAAACTGTGATTAAAACCAGGGTTATTCCACCAAATATTAATTTCTATGAAGCTCTGCATTTTGTTGTTGTTTCAGCCATTTCTCATTTTCTGAACATAAATGCTTTAAATGACAATATTTTTTATTTGGAATTTGGGAGAAATGTTGTCTGTAGTTTATAGAATAAAACAACAATGTTCATTTTACTCAAACATAAACTTATAAATAGCAAAATCAAACAAACTGATTCAGAAACTGAATTGATCTCTTATTTTTTTTTTTTTCCAGAGCTGTATATATACACACAACACCCACCCAGACCAATGCTCTTTGTGGATCATACTGTGTCCCTTGTGTTATTAAGCCAATGTTAGTATTGGTGTAAGGTCACTGAAGGCACAATGACTTCACATGAAGGTTTGATTGGTTATTGACAAGTCACTGTGTTGACTATGCATAGTAATTGACTAAAAGTGACTAAAAGACTAAAATGGGCAGATGGTACAGTAATTAATGGTATGGTGGAAGGTAAGAATAATCAATAAACACATTTAGTGTAACCAGAAAATTAAAACAGGGACAGTTAGACAGTGAAAAATAGCTTTTGTTGCTTCCTTTTCACACAATCTATCAGTTATTTACTGTGCATTATACAAGTGGAGTATTTACTGCAGGAATAAGTGATATAGGCCACCACCCAGGGAGACACCTAGAGTGATGGGGGAATTCGACCAAATACTATACCTCTAAATTGGTACAGTACTTATGCAAATATTAAAATCAGCCACATCACAAACTGTGTCTGGTTTGTGTAATATCATTAAGAATAATGTAAACCAGTCTACAGACAATACACCACCAAGATAAATGAAAGAATTTGGCCCAACTCATGGTGGACCCTGGGGATGGGTAGTGTATTGATGCACCAACACAATTAGCAACACAAATGTACAAGACAAGCCAGTCTAAGACAACAGATTTCCAGTTTAATAAGAAAAGGAAAGAAGAAAAAGTATGCAGCTGCTGCAGGCTTACCAATACTTTAAATAATACCAATATTTTAAATGGTACCGATGCTTTAAATGGTTCTTAAAACAAAGCTACAGAAGAACCAATTTTATCTTCAATAGGATCCATGTTCATAAAAAATGTTAGATGTGTGTGAGTGGGAAATGTTTGGATTTTTAGGAAAAGGAATGGTCCTGTGTAGAAGAATGATGACTCCTGAACAGATGAGTTCAGATGTCAGCAGTGAAGGCCTTCTTTGGCCATTTAAAGCATTTATTTGCAGAAAATGAAAAATGCAAAAAAGATGCAGAGCTTTCAGACCTCAATTAATGCAAAAAAAGAGTTAATATTCATAAAGTTTTAAGAGTTCAGAAATTAATATTTGGTGGAATAACCCTGGTTTTTAATCACAGTCTTCTTGTATCCTGGCATGTTCTCCTCCACCAGTCTTACACACTGCTTTTGAATAACTTTATGACACTGCTGGTGCAAAAATTCCAGCAGTTCAGCTTGGTTTCATGGCTACTGATCACCCATCCAGAGTTGATTTTAGCAATCCCAACATTTGATTGATGTCTCTAATCATTTTTATTCATATTTTTGAGCCTAACTGAAGCTTAGACTTCAATTGGCACAACTATTATCATCATGTTGAACAATGGCTACAATATTTGAATTATATTAGACTTCAAATGGATTTGAAAGCTTAGATGCAAGCCTAGGTTAAACCTTAAACCTGGACTAATTGAGCAGTGAATAAATATAAATATATAATAAATACCTGTATAATCTGAATGCTTAAATGGTTAAAAGCCTGATTAATGCGTTTTTTTTTTGTCAGATTTGTGAAAAAAAAAACCTTGAAAATGATTCTATAACAATGGCTTTATAATAGCATAACAAGTTATGATAAAGTTTGATTCTTTACCCATTGCTAGAACCACCACTGCATCAATATATAAAAACACAGAAACATGTGAAAGCAGAAATGAAACCTCACAACAACACAAGTCGCATAATAACAGCATTCGTTTTTTTTTTATTGACAGTACAACAAACTGAGCTTTTAAATGCTGCTGATTAAGTCAAATTCAGGAAGGAAATGAGCCAAAACTCTGTATAATTATGACGTTTATCATTCCCGCTGGTATAACGGATGCCGTTTTTATCCATGCTGTTATAATTGATATTGTCTTCCTGGGATTTACTTGACACTGTCAGTCACTGTGATAAGAGTATTTGGGGTCTTTCAAATATCAGCTGTGTGAAAAATACTATGCATATATATGTTTCAGTAGGGGGTTCCATTGAGGTCTGCAGATATGCTTTCTATGGAGACCTGCCTTCATTCTGCCCTTTTCACTTTCGCTTTGTCTCACTGGAATAAGCTCTCCCTCAGGCTTCTGAGGAGAACTCATCTGGAACTCAGCCAGTGTGCTTCTGATGGGTGAGGGGGGATGGAAAGGTGTGGTTTAATAGTGTGTCAGATTAGACAAGAGCAAAACTTTCACATTCCTGTAGATTCTTCATGAGTTGTGTTGTAGACTGTAGTGGGTCTATATGGAGAAATGCAACTTTGATGCATTTTTCTACCATATTTAGCCCAATAGAACCAATTAACACACACATACACTAGGACTCCCCATTAGATGCAATGCCCCCAACACATAGAAGTTCAGGAAAAGCCAATGCTTTCTTAAATACATGTGAAATCAGCCACCGCCTCTTTTTTATAGACTTTCACCAATGTAGCATTTTTAGGCAGTCGATACACTCAGAGGAAAGCACTGGATCTCCAGCTTTGATACATCAGCTAACAGACGCCTGTGCTGGCCAGCCCTTTATATGGATGTGGGGGATGTGAGGGAACAGAGAGCTATGGCCAGTTTTATCTCGGACTCTGGCTGCTGATGGCAGTGAAGTACACTGTAAAACCTGACAAGTTAAGTAAACTCAAACAACTTGAGGAAACCGATTGCCTTAAACCATTTAAATTTAACTCAAACAATTTGAGCATAAATAATTTTTATATATTTATATATATAAATATATATTTTAATATATTTATTATTTTAAATGAGTGTGAATAATGTATAACACCTTATCATTGTTATATAGAATTGAGTAAATCAAGTGACTTATTTAATATTTTGGACTTTAAGTATGTGCACTGTAAACCCTAATAAGTTAACTCTACTCAAATCATTTGAGGTAATTTGTTGCCTCAAAGTAATATATATATATTTTTTTAAACTCATTTTTTTGGTTAATTTTAATACTGTGATGAGTTAAACAAACGTTCATTTGGTTCAACTCAAAGATCTCCATTTGGAATTATATAATAGTTGGGCCAACTCATTAAAATTAGTATGTCTGCCTTATCAGAAATGCATTACACCTTATTGCAACTTAAATTCACTGTTTTACACAACTCCAGCAAATCAAGTTGAGCTAACTCATTTACAACTATTAAAGTAAAAGAAATAGGCTTTTGTAATAAGAACTTCCTATTAAACAGCATCAACTTATTTCATTTGAGGAAACCGATTGCCTTAAATTATTTAAGTTACACTAACTCAAATCAAACACTTGAAACAAACACTTTTTAAAAAGCAGCTATAAATGCAAGAAGGCAGCAAATTCTTTTTTGAGTTAGTTTGACTTTATCAGCATAAGTGATGCCAAGTTTCTGTAATATTTAAGTTACATTAACTCAGTTAGTTTCGTAAGAAATGCAGTTAGGTTTTACAGTGTAGCATTAAACACAATTAGACTGTCAATTTTGGTCAACGGTGCATTCTGACTCTCTTGCAGCAACAAACAGAGAAAACAGAGCTGAGCTCCACTACCATAAATGTATAGACACACAAAAAATGCCTCCAGGGGAAAAAATCCACATTGTTTTTGTTTTTTTAGGCTATGGTGTAAACTCAATGAAGGCAGTCTGAGACACTTGCTCTAGGGGAAGGGGTCGGGCCTACCAAATGAGTCTAGCTTTGCTGCACAGACACTGGTTGCAAAATCTAAAGAATTGCAGACATTTTTGTCATTATTTCTGTAGAACAGACAGGAGAAAGGGACTGGAACTTCAGTTTTCAGATTTTTATTACACCAGATATGTATGTTATCAATGCCACGGTGCGAGCGGACCCACACCCCCCTCCCGGTATTGATAAAGTTTCTTTTAGCTAAACTAAGCCTACTAAACTCTTACCTCAGACTTGGTGATTCGGTGCTTGAGCAGTTTCACCACGTTGAAGCCCCAGATTAAAATCCGATCAAACAGTGCCTGCTTTAACCAGTGTTCAATCAAGTTGTGCTACCTTGTCAAATCATGCTTCCCTAGTGTATATTTAAGGTCTCTGTAAAAACTCAGAATCAACTGGAGATCCAATTTAAACCTATAGTTACTTACACAAGATAGCTAACGCTAACTAGCTACTGTAAGCAGAGCTGTAAGCTCCTTCTTAGCTAACGAGACAGTGTCGGCTCTGCTAAGGCTAAGGCCTTTTTTCTTAGCCACTGTAGACTATGGGGTTGAAGTACAGTTTAGTGTGCAGCATGCATATACAAATCAGAGAGACATATATTATTATACAGAGAACAAGAACAAGAAAACAGTGGGAGTAAAAGAGTAACCGTAACTTTTTTCTTGATTCAGAATTTGTGCATTCCTCATAACTAATCAGTTTGGGGTCAGTCTGACCTGTAATGTCATGGATGTATTGTCTTAATATTGGCATGGTGGCACTACAAATGGATGTATTTTTAAAGTGTAACTGTAACTGTATCTTTAGCTGCACACACACACACACTCACAGGACATTTCCAGAAGTGAAAACTCTGTGTTTTGCGCACTAGAGTGAACCTTTCAGGTGTGAAATTCAGTGTACTCCTCCAGAGGGGCTAAATGTATTAAGGCTAATATGTCATGCGGTCGGTCTCCGGAGGATCCTTTTCCATTACTGTGATTGGTACACACTCCCTGATGGGAGGTCTAAGAATAGAGGGCCGATTTGTGGGTAAATACGGGCTTTGTGTGGTCAGAGTGGCCCACTGTATCGAGTGGAGGTTGAACAGCGCTGCCCGGTTACTTTAGCAGAATCGAGCGGAACAGCGGTCCAGAAGCTCGGCCTCGTCGATGTGGAGCGCTGCGTGATGCCCCCCTCGCCACAGCTGTGGGTAAAAGAAGTGCCAGAATAAAAAGAAAAAGCAAAAAAAGAAAACAAAAGGATGGAAGGGTAAACTGTTTCCAACCACGCGGATCTCCAGGAACAGCTAAACATCTCCTGTTGCTTTACATGAAAGCAAAGTTCAGCTTAAAAACAAGAAAGCAGAAGAGTTTACTCAGAGCTTGCAAGGTCAGAACAGAGTCAGACCACCTTAGTCTGCTGTAGATTATGTATTTTATATATAATATATTTGCATTAGTTTGTCAAATACTCACTTTAAAGTACTGCATACAGTGTTGAGAATAATCAACGGAACTGCTGTGGAGAGGGTGAGCAGCACCAAGTTCCTGGGTGTGCACGTCACAGAGGACCTCTCCTGGAGCACCAACTCAGCATCACTGGCCAGGAAGGCAAATCAGCGTCTCTACTTTCTCCGCAAGCTGAGAAGAGCTGGAGCCCCCACCCCCATCATGACCACCTTCTACAGAGGGGCCATCGAGAGCATCCTGACCAGCTGTTTCACCGTGTGGTACGGGGCCTGCACAGCATCCTGCCGCAGGACCCTACAGCGCATCGTGAGAGCAGCTGAGAGGATTGTTGGCACCTCTCTCCCCTCCCTTCAGGACTTGTACAGCTCCCGCCTCACACGAAAAGCCCTCCGTCTGGCAGGAGATCCATCCCACCCACTACACAGCTTCTTCATCCTGCTGCCATCAGGGAGGAGACTGCGGAGTCTCGGGGCGAGGACCAGCAGACTGCGAGACAGCCCCATCCATCAGGCTGTGAGGATGCTGAACTCTCTTTCTGCTCTACCCCCCATGCCAATCCTGCCCCCAGCACACACTCACTCAGCATCCTGACCCCCCCACTAATACAGTACTGAAACTCTGCACTACAATGCACAAAGTACTGGTCCCTTCCAAACGGACTTGCACTACACAACACCTGCACTACTGATATACTTGCACTGTCAATACGCACTTTAATTCCACTTAATTCAACTGTGAACTTTAAGAACTTTACGCACTCATTCACTTTACCAGCCTTAAGCTATATACCATATACCATATTTGCACTACCGATATATACTATTTTTACTGTCATTCCATCTCAATCACCATCAATATTGCACTATTGTCTTACGTATGTTTATTGTGTCTTGTTGTTTTGTACATTTAGTGTCTCCCACTCTTTTAGATTATATATCTTATTTCTTTTCATTTCTATTTATATATCTATTTCTCCCCCACCACTACTGCACCTTGTTTCTGTCTCATGTATGTCTATTGTGTCCCTGCTGTATTGTACATATAGTGTCTCCCATTCTCTTTTATTATATCTATTATCTGTACTTGCTGTAAATTTGGGAAGGAGAGTAACGTAATTTAAATTCTCTGTATGTCCTGTACATATGCAGTATTGACAGTTAAACTACTTGTCTTTACTTGACTTCACTTGATAATGCATTACGAAACAAATTACATTTTTTCCCAAAAAATCATTTCTGAGTGTGTTTTTTTTTTGTAACTGTAACATGATACTTTCAACCACGATTCCTTTGTATTGAGTTTTTGTGCCCACCTGTCCTCTAATCTCAGCATGCACTTGTGTCCTCCACGGGTGGTTTCCATGGCGCAAATAGGCACGGTGGGCAGGAAGGTGGTCCAGCTGTTGCCTCAGTGTTTAATTATTCCACTATCAGGGTAGAGATGAAGAGGAGGGGGAGGGGGTAGTGGGGGAGAAAGGAAAATACACTAGGCCTTAGTGATGCATGTGCTTTAGTGATGACAGTGACAGATCTTCTCAAGCTCTATGCTCTTAATTGATCAGCGAGAGCTCATCTCACTAATGGGGAAGCTGACAGACAGATCTGCTGGAGCTTCTGTGTAGTCTTTAACATCTAAATTGTAGCAGTTAAATAAAAAATAACTATTATCAGTGATACACTTCATCAACATGGAAGCCACACTCGTCCAGATCAGCTTCAGAGAAGCTCCTGGAACACTGCAGCCTCTGCCTGAGGACACAGCTAATTAATCTGCACCGGTAATAAATCCGCTCTGTAGTATCATTGGGAATAATCCCAAATATAGCTGTTCTTCTTCTTGCTCTTCTAATATCTGACCACTTTTTCCCCTCTCACAGGGAGCGTTCAGGCTGTTCAGCAGAGAGCTCATGTTAGAAACAGCACAGGGTACAGAGTACAGGTTGGACTGGTTTTTAAACTATATATTCTCTCTCTGCACTCTTTAAAATATTTGTTCCTAATGATTCTCTGAGTGATTTCATAGAAGAACTACTTTTGGTACATAGACTCTGCTCATACTGCTCAAACTCAGGTTTCTAATTCACATATGGCTACAAAACTCATGTGACATTTAAAAAGCATGTTTAAAAGCAAGTCCACTAATTACTTTGATTTTCTCTCAGGAAAGTCTTTATTTAAAATAAATGGTTATTTGCCCATTTAAGTAATTAATATTTAAGACAAAAAAATAATTCCTGTTACTGGCATTCACCCCTATTCCTTTTTATGTTTTGAGTAACAGGACTGAAAGTAACAGGAATGAGTTTTTAGCATAGAATTAGCAAAAACATGAAAATAGCTAAATGCCGGCTATGCTAATAAAGTAGTATGAGGACACTGAGCACATTCTAGTGATTTTCCCAAAATTTGCATTTTAAAAATAAACAAATAAGATCTAAGAATTAATTTAGGTAACAGGAATGAGTGTTAATATTAACCTCCTCAGTCATAATTACAATAATATCAAATATACAGAAAAATATCTTTCCATGATCTTCAGAAGAACCAGCTGATGTCACTTCCTGTTGTAGATGTGACTTGTAGAATGTTTCAGATGGGGGGTAATGTGTTACGGTAACAGGACTGAGTGAAACCCAGGGACACAACTAAAATGTGTATTTTAACTTATGGATTTATTATGAAAAAAATATATATATATTAAAAATACAAAAAGAAAACATCTCTGAAGGATTTTAATAATTATATTTTATGGTAAAGTCAATCTAAGGCATTGATGATATAAAGTAGAAGTGGAATAATCTATAGACTACATATGCCTTTAAAAAAATGCTTGCACCGAAGTGTTTGGGTGGCATACCTGAGTGTCTTCCTGTGTACAAGCAAGAAAGAAAAGACAGACAGAGAGAAGTATGAAAGACTTAGACCCAATAGTGATTATATAGAGGGGAAAAAAATACATTGAGTAGATGTCTGTGAAATTTTTAAACAGTTGAATAACCTCTGCCTGTTTTCTTTCTTGTTCATGAAGTAATTTTCCAGATTTTTTTTTAACCAAGAATAGCAGCATTGTTAAGCACTTGGTCTGGTATAAACAGGGCTCTAAGTCTATATGTGATGTAGACATATGTTTGACTTTATATTTCAAACTTTTTGAGGCCTTAACATCCATCAGTTTAAAATGCTTTAAAATGAGTTTTGCTGTTTAAGAGTCATGTTTGCATGTTATGTGCACAGAGATATTTTTACAAATGCTGCACAAATGCTTCTACAGATGCGAGTCAGACGATTAAAAACAAAACGAGGCTTTATTACAGGGCACATAAACAAAGAGCGCAGTCGTATCACAAGCGTAGGTCAAAACTAGAGAGAGAATGAGCCAAACCAAAAAATCACAGATACAAACAGAGCAGAAGGGCTAGGCAAAAGCATAGCAAAAAGAGCAAACACAGGTCATACACAGAAAATACATACAGAAAGTAAAATCTAAGTAAATTGCTGTTGAACAGGGACAATACTTTGTGAAATATATGACAAACAGATGGGTTTATATACATGAGAAAATTACACCTGAACACCTGAACCCAATTTACAATTCTGAAAATGACGAACATGAAAGTAAGACAGGATTGGTTGAGCCCGGATACGTGACACTGGCAGATGCATGCAGGGGATTGTAGTACCGCACCAGGGTTTGTCCATAGATGGGAACGGAATAGTCCAGCTAGTTAGAGCCTCCTAGTACAGGGGAATAAAATTTTAGGCCACGGCGCCCCTCAAAGAACCCTTATGATTATAGTTAAACAGTGGCGTGCACAGACATTTTGTGTCTGTGCTCAGGGGGGAAAAAGGACACTTTTTAACACACGTGGAACACATCATTTAAAAAAAATGACACGCACATGTTGAATGAAATTTTACTTTTATTTGTAACATTCTCTAAACGTGAGTTTTCAAAGGAAAGATGTCACACCACCAACTGATAAAATACATAGTAGTTTGGTGCTGTATGAGACATTTTACTGCACAACAAAATGATTTCATGTTGGGCTTAGAGGGCAAACGATAGGA
This sequence comes from Astyanax mexicanus, assembly GCF_023375975.1. Classification (NCBI taxonomy): domain Eukaryota; kingdom Metazoa; phylum Chordata; class Actinopteri; order Characiformes; family Acestrorhamphidae; genus Astyanax; species Astyanax mexicanus. The sequence goes on along the minus strand of NC_064409.1, from coordinate 71,620,679 downwards.
TTTAACTTGATGTGTTTGTTACCTGGTTGGTGGGACGCGGGGGAGAAGAAGCCTATCTGTTGCCGTGCGTGCTGTGCTGAAGACTCGCTGAACTGAACTGCTGCTGCAGCGCATCTAGAGTGTGCCTTGTGCGGGGTCACGTGACGGGTGAGGTCGGGTGTCTGTGAGCTGATTTCAGGGCATTCTGTTTTCACTCGTTTTTAATCTCTCAGGTTTTCAAAAGATCATTTCAAACCGGCCTCAGTAAAATCCTAATAATACTAATATAAAAAAAACAAGTTTCAAAAGCGCACTTTGGTTGATAAAGAGCAGAGTTGGTGGTGCTTTAGCACCTGCACGCCTCTGGTTAAATATAGCTTTCTCTGAGTAGTAAAATGTTTTATTCATTACATACAGTATTTTCAGTGTGGTGTGTTTATGACTGACGCACTTATTTTTATGTGTTATGCTACTTTTAATATGCCACATTTACGACTGACACCTTTATTTTTGTTGGTTATATTTTTATATAAGTGCTGTGTTAATGCCTGATACATTTACAATCATTTATTATACTTTAAATGTGCCACATTTATGACTGACACACATTTTATTTTGTATTTAATATGCTTTTTAATTTGGCACATGTATTACTAGAAGTGTGGAGGTGACATTATGATTTATGATCATGCCCCCAGAAGACAGGAGAGGGAGGACTGGAAATGAATTGTTTATGGTTCCACTGCATATTAAAGCACGCAGTTGCACTTTCCCCAGTATCACTCCTCCAGTTACATTCCCACCTTTTATTTTCTTTAGCCTCAGGTCTCCATTACAAGGCAGTTGGACTCACATCACTGCGGATAAGTGCCCTTACCCTCAGCACAGAGTCAATATCCACTATAGGATAAGCCCAAATCTACTGACTTTACACAGGCAGCGCTGCCGCTCAGCAGCCGCTCAGGTCAGTGCCGGGTATGGCTCTGAATGGCGGCTCATATCATTGGAGAGGAGTGATCCTGGAGGCATCTGAGGATTCTTTGTACTCCTCGGCTAAATCTCTATAGAGCTCCAGCCAATCTCAAACTGAAGATTAGCAAAAGCCTGAAGTTTAAGTTTATTACAAGAACATTACTTTTTCTTTTTTTTATAATGCTCAAGAGCTTGAAATACAAAGCGAAACACAGTCTTAAATATATTGGGGTAGTTTCTCAGGCAGGGATTAAGCCCAGTCTTGGACTGCACAGAAATCTAAATGGAAATTTCCATTGGAAGCAAAATATAGTCTATGACTAGGTGATGGGCCCTATATTATGTATGTGCGTATGTCACGATGCTCATTGCTATCTTGCACCCCGTTAACAGATTTTTTTCCACGCCTTCCACCTGCGTCCTTTAAATAGCAATGGAGCTTACAAATATATCTACGCTAATATCTTTGCAACAGAAAACACAGGTGCGCCACTGTCTGACAACAATCTAGACAACAGTCTACATTCAGATGTTCATTGCTATCTCGGCACTGGACTGTGTGTGCACAAAACATGCAAAGTTTTTCACTTGTAAGGCACACAAGGACATGCAGCAGTGCACAAACTCATACCACGTCAAATAAACAATACAAAATCAATTAAAATAACATTACTCTACATCAACACAAAATATAGGTCTTTGTTATATTATTTTTGTTAGTGTTAAATGACCTGCTCGCTCATCTTCACAGCAAAAGCATTAAAACTGTGTTAAAGTCAAAGCACGCCTGGCTCTTTAAAGGGAATGGCAAGTGGCATGCTGATTAGTTTATTTCATGTTAAGCCGAAAACACACCCATGATTAATTAAGAGAATTAGTTCATGCCTTTTGCCCATTTCGAGCCGCACAAGGTATACTTTTCCCGTTGTTATGATAGCAAAGACACACTGGCACGCCCTAAAATCAAGCTGCACGGTTGACGGCTCGCCTATAGATCTCTAAAATAAGGCCCTTAGTCTCTGTTTGGGAAACTGACACAATAAGTGTAGATATAATTAAATAACATGGAAAATAACATTTATACAACATATATACACACAAGTAAGTATGCTACATGCTCAGTAATATACAGGCCATGTTAAAGTGGCAGTTTGTATTATTTAGTTTCTAAACAGAAAGCAGAAGCATTTCAGACAAAATATTGTGTTTAATGGTACCAGTGTGCTGAAACCACCATCCCTGCTAAGCCTAATATATTCATTCTAAAAACTGGGGTGTCTGGTCGCTTTTTGCGGGAGTTCTTCTTCTGGCCCCGTCACACGTCTTTACGTACTTACGTCACATGAACAGCCTCTAAAAGAGGATCCGGCTCAGTTTTACTGAATGCGAGCGGCTGGTGGAGCAATGGAGACTTCAGAAGGGGAACCTCAGAGCTCAGTAGCTCATTCACCCATAGTAGAAACAAAGAAACGAAGGAGGGAAGTTTCTGACTGAGCACTCTCTCTGTCTCTGACTGAACATAACCTGGAATCGGATTCATCCGATCTGAAAGTAGACCACATCACACCCGCCCAGTTTAAAATGATTCTTCCGCATGCTCAGTGCAATTTCCTATTCTCACCAGAGAGAGCCCAAAACGTACAGACATCAGCTTTAATATGTCTTTAAAAAATACATAAACTTTCTTTTATTAGCCATCAGTCCCTGTGTTTAATAGAGGATAGCCAAAATCCATCAATAAACTAATTAAAATATTAACGCACTGCCATTAGCTTAATACTAATAGTTTATTGAAACTCCATAGGAGCACAAAAAAGGAAAATAACATTACCACAGAGGACAGAATTGATGTATATAGAGGAATAAAGCAAATATCAGTAAATGTGATAACTTGATAATAAATGTATCTAAAGCTGTGTATCGATGTATCTGTGTAAAAGTGGCAAATGTGTATGCAGTGTGAACAGCAATTTCAATTTGTGCCACTTTCAAATGTGGTTTGAAACATACACAATGGCGAAAACATAATTCAGCAGTTGTGCTTCATATTATAACAAAATTTGAACTGTTCCAAATTGAAAAATGTAAAAGTTTTTCTTTTTTCTTTAAAACTGACAATCACTCACAAGCTAAAACCTCACAAGTTCCCTATGGTAACACTTTATGATTTTTTTTTTTACATACTGCTTTACCATAATGTTTGGCATGTCAGTGTATATGAAAATATGTTGGCACACCTGCTCATTCATTTCTCATTTGCTTCCTTCTAAAATCAAATATACTAAACAAGGTGCTAATGCTGTTTTGTTGGAGCAACTGTCTCTAATATCCAGAGAAGACTTTCTATTTTAAATGGTTAAAACTGGAGAATTTCAACATTCTGGAACAGACATGTCGTCAGGCAAAACGTCATGGCATTAGACCTCAGCCCAGTACAAATGTTGGGCGAAAAGCTTAAAATCATCCTTTACTGAAGTGAAGGATTGAGATACTTATTTCAACAGATATAAGAAATGTAATGTTGGATGATTTTTCTCAGTAAACAACAACAAAACACTGTTTTCGTCTCATTTGTTTAATTGCATTCTCTTTAGTTTTGTGATGAAGGTCTGATTCATTATGAAAAGTAATGGTGCGCAGCGCTTCTCAGCATGACCCTGTGCTCAGCGATTTTATTCCAACACACCTTATTTACCTAATGAACGGTTTGGTAATTAGTTGATGAATTGCCTCAGGTGGTCTAAACCACAGAAAACATTCAATTGCATAATGCAGGGGTCCCAAAGGGCAAGGAACTGCTGGGCTAATGAACACTAACGCAGCCCCTTGATATTACTTCAAACTGACCTGTGTGCACATTAGGAGAGTTAATTGGCCTTCAACAGAAATACCCAATTAAAATTCTGCAACTAAAAAATAAAAAAGGATTTGATCAACAGTTACTAGCAAACCAGCAATACACCCAATAATGATGCGTTTATACAAGTATTCTATCTGGATAATACAGCCAATACCTTCTGATCAGATTAAACATTACTTGTTTTAAATTTAGTCTACTATAGATACAGTGGTATAAAATAAAGTTTGGGCACCCAAAATAATTTTCATGATTTTCATTTATAAATTATTGGTTGTTCAGATCAGAGATTTCAATCAAATATATTATATAGCAGATGAACACATTGATATTTAAAAAGTGAAATGAAGTTTATTGGATTTTTAGTAAGTGTGCAATAACTCTTTAAACAAAATTAAGCAGGTTCATAAATTTGGCACGCTTGTCGTTTATTGATTTAAATACCTATAGCTCTCATTATTGGAAAAAAAAAATGTGTTTGGTAAGCTCATTGACCCTTGACCCTCATTCACACAGGTGAATCCAATTATGAGAAAGGGTTAAGGTGGCCTTAAACTGACCTGAAAACAAAAGATTGTTCAACATCATGGTTTAGAGGAAAGATATAAAAAGCTCAAATCTCAGAGATTTCTGCTCTCAGTCTCCCACTGTGAGGAACAGAGTGAGACAATGGAAGAACCACAGGCACAGTTATAGTTAAGACCCGAAGTGACAGAACAAGAAAAATCAAGAGCACTGTAGATTGGGCTACTGTGAGGTAGAGCAAGGTAGAGTAAGACAGTGTGAGGTAGATTGAGGTAGAGTAAGGTAGGGTGACATAGAGGGAGGTAGAAAGTGGTAGAGCAAAACAGTGTAAGGTTGATTGAGGTACAGTGATGCAGAGGTTGGTAGAGTGAGGTAGCGAAAGACAGAGGGAGGTTGAGGAAAGAAGACTGAGAGTGTGGTAGAGTAAAGCAGAGTGAGGTAGAATGAGGTAAGGGGAGGTAGAGTGAGTTAGTGTGAGGTAGAGTGAGGTAGATCACTGTAGATTGGGGTAGAGCAAGGTAGAGTGAGGTAGAGCAAGATAGTGTGAGTTATAAAGCAAGGTAGAGTGAGACAGTGTGAGGTAGATTGAGGTAGAGTGACATAGAGGGAGGCACAAAGAGGTAGAGCGAAACAGCATGAAGTAGAGTGAGGTACAGGGATGCAGAATTTGGTAGAGAGGTGAGGAAAGAAGAGTGAGGTAGAATGAGCTAGTGTAAGGCAGTGTAAAATAGAGTGAGGTAGACTTAGGATTTAGAGTGAGTTACTGTGAAGTAAAGTGAGGTAGAGCACTGTAGATTGGGCTACTGTGAGGTAGAGCAAAGTAGAGTGAGACAGTAGAAAGAGGTAAAGTGAGGCAGTGTAAGGTAGATTAAGGTAGAGCAAGGTAGGATGACATAAAGGGAGGTAGAAAGAGGTAGAGTGAAACAGTGTGAGGTAGATTAAGGTAGAGCAAGGTAGGATGACATAAAGGGAGGTAGAAAGAGGTAGAGTGAAACAGTGTGAGATAGAATGAGATACAGGGATGCAGAATTTGGTAGCGAGGTTGAGGAAAGAAGAGTGAGGTAGAGTAAAGCAGAGTGAGGTAGAATGAGCTAGTGTAAGGCAGTGTAAAATAGAGTGAGGTAGACTGAGGATTTAGAGTGAGTTAGTGTGGTAGAGCGTTGTAGATTGGGCTACTGTGAGGTAGAGCAAAGTAGAGTGAGACAGTGAGAGGTAAATTGAGGTAGAGCAAGGTAGTGTGACATAAAGGGAGGTAGAAAGAGGTAGAGCGAAACAGTGTGAGGTAGATTGAGGTAGAACAAGGTAGGGTGATATAAAGGGAGGTAGAAAGAGGTAGAGCGAAACAGTGTGAGGTAGATTGAGGTAGAACAAGGTAGGGTGATATAAAGGGAGGTAGAAAGAGGTAGAGCGAAACAGCGTGAGGTAGATTGAGGTAGAGCAAGGTAGGGTGATATAAAGGGAGGTAAAAAGAGGTAGAGCGAAACAGTGTGAGGTAGATTGAGGTAGAACAAGGTAGGGTGAGATAAAGGGAGGTAGAAAGAGGTAGAGTGAAACAGGTAGATTGAGGTACAATGATGCAGAATTTGGTGGAGTAAAGGAAAAGAAAGGTTTGCTTTCTTTAAATCTTAACAGTAAAATAATGAGGACGCAGAAGTTCCAACTTGTTTTTGGGGTAGAGGACATGGACACTGGTTAGTGTAGAACTACTCAGATTTAATTTTAATAATAAAAGGTATCACTTGTTTCCTCCAAAAACACTGCAATGTCACAGCTATTGAGTCTTAATCTGGAGCAACCTGCAGCAGCCTGTGTGAACTCATGCTGAATAATGATCCTAAAGGCCTACTGATATCAGAATATTGATCAGCAGCCTCTGAAAAAGCAAACAAAGCCTGACTGTGTGAGAGAGTGTTGCAGCTGACAGTTTATTCCTTTATGGAAATGTCAATACTACAAACTATAAATTAAATATTACAGTTTTGTATAAAAGGGACAAGAGTTGGGCTTTGTTTAAAGGTCATTAATTCAGCTAATTCCTCATTTACTTCTGCTGTGTGTTAAATAACTGTTAAACTGGGAGACTCTGTATTGCACTGATGTTGTCTCTGTTACAGGGTATGCTTGATAAAAACTGATCAAGCATAACAATATTATTCCTATGTTTAGCTCTAATGAACATACACTGTAAAACCATGATTAGTTTGAACTCATTACTTAACTATTATAAATTAGGTGAACATTTGTGGACATGTATACATTCCAACAGAGACCTTTTTCAGTTGACTCAATTTATAATAACGGAGTTTAGTCTGTTGGGACAAACCATTTGCATTTTGGGTGTGTCCTCCAGTTTCTGACGCTCACCATCAGTGTGTAGTCATTCCCCCCAGGGCTACCTTTGGTAAACTTGTAGATCATATATTATAATAAATTGTCTGGCCTCTAAACTCATCTTTTCCAGGCTTACAGTGTGAATATTTATAAAATAAATATGTAAGTAAAATGGAATACAAAAGAAACGTAAGAAGAAATCAACATATTTATTAATTTATTTAGAACACAAGCTGCTAAGTAGAATTTTTAGGCCAATGAATTGGTATAGCAAAATAAAAAAAAAAAGTCAACTTCCATTTTAGCTGTAATAACTTGATGTTTTAATTTATGCTAACGCAAGTTTTCTTTCCCCATTACTTAAAAAAAATGAGCAAACCGGTTGCTTTAAAAAAGTTCTTCTTACAGTATAACAAATAAGAAAAGGTAAATCAACTTCAATTTTAGTTGTAATAACTTGATGTTATAAGCTATGCTAACTTGCTAAGTTTGCTAAGTTTTCATTACCCATTACTTAACTTTAAGGCAACCAGTTTGCTCAGTTTTTTAAAGCAAATTCAACTTATCCAGGCTTACAGTTTATAGGAACACTTTGTAGTTTTATAATTAGAGTCTGTAGTTCTGTATCTGGTCCTCTACATACTTGATTATTTTTCTCCTTTCTCCCTGTTTTTCAGGGATCTGATTAGCACTGATTAGAATGGTGGTGGTGTATGAGGTGTTTGTGTACGCTGTGCTGCTGGTACAGTGAGTGAATCAGCCACAGCAGTGCTGCTGGAGTTTTTAAACACTGTGAACACAGAAGCTCTGAATCTGTTGCTGCACAGTTTACAGTGTTGTTCATCCGCTAGTTCTTCCTCAGTGGGCACAGGACACTGCCCACAGGACGCTGCTCACAGGACGCTTCTGTTCTGATGAATCTAGTTTGTATTATATTTATAGGACTCCACCCTGCAATAGGTCCATATGTTCTGTAGGGAGCTGGCACAATTCTGCATGAGGTAAACAATGCATGGAAACAATTGGAGAACTAATCACATACATGATATTTACAGCCCAGACTGGCATGCCCGGGTGGCACCAGCTGGCTTATCATCGTAAAATAGGGCCACTGCATCCTTGCCAACAAGAAATAGAGCTGGAACTGACAGGAGATAATCAGACATACGAGAGTCCTCATGATCAATGGCATTCAGCAGGACAAGGTTATTAATCCGTATCTGTGGGCTATATTAATAGATCCAGTTTATCATATTAAAGAGATGAAAATGAAAAAACCAAGGAAGGTTTTTTTTACAATGTTTGAATAGAATAATAACTATCTGTTTATCTCTATTTGTCTGTTTATATTCAGGCTTCCAGGCTTGCTTGTGCATGCTGCAAAAATCGTGCTTCCTAATGCTGTAAACGAAAGGTGATACACCTAGATCTTGTCAACTCATCAAATTTATGGGTGACGGCTTTGAGCTGGTAGAGTAATATTATATTATATTATATTATATTATTTTAAGATTTTATGAAAAAATATCCTTGGGTATCACAGTGTTACACTCAGTACATGTGAGTGTTAGCCTACCAACTTTACAAGAGTCAACGTATTTTTTGCAGTATAAGGCACACAAAAATCGTCAGTGCGTCCCATAATCCGGTGCCCCATATGTATGAATTTTACCAGTCAGGTCTTAAGTAGCAGTAAAGCCACTCCACTGAGGTACAGCGTTATACAGGAGTTTAAGTTTAGTTCTCCAGTAGTATTATTGTACGAAGAGCACAAAGCGCTAGCTCTTTCGCCATTCAGAGGTGAGTATTATCGGCCTGTAGCCTGCTGTTAACCTGGACAGCACTGCTGTAGCAGCATTAGCATTAGCCGCTAACCACAGCACTAGCTCTTTCGCCATTCATAGGTGAGTATTATCGGCCTGTAGCCTGCGTGTTTACTGTGTTAAAACAAGCTACGTGGGATGAACCGCTAGCTAATATCACCCTGGCCTACCGAAACCCTCAGAATTCCTCAGTGTAGTTTTGTTGAGTGGCCTTAGCTGCTAATGCTCCAGCCTTAGTGGAAATCTAGAAAACTAATGTTAATGCAAATAAACAAAAGTGTTTTACTTACCCAAATAAACAGATTTCAGGAGAGACTTGTCTGGCTTGTATGAAATGTTCTGTACTGTTTTGTTTACTTAACTTAGCTTAGCTTTACGAAACTTGGAAGGAAAACATGGCGATACCCCTGTTCTTACTACTGGTTACTAATTGCTAGTGTGTAAACATGAAGTGACCACATGACCTCCACATGGTTGGGCATGTGCTTGTAAAAGCTGTTAATCTCAGTTTGGCACAGTTTTGCCAAGTGACAGCCAAAAACACATTTTTAATCATAGATAAACACTCTTATTTACCTTTTAAAAGGCAATTTAAAAGGCCAATTATTGTTGCATTGCTGTTTTTCTCAGGTTTTAAGTGATCAGCTGACTCAAAAGAGCTGATTCAGCTCTCAGTCGATCTGGATCTCTGACACGAGACAGCACGCAGGTGTGGGTGGGGCTGATGATATCACGGGTCCTGCATTGTTCTATATTGCAATATATATTGTCGAAATTTTTTTTACATTTTTTCCAATATCGTTCAGCCCTATTTTGAAGCTGTTATTTTATGGTAAAAATGCGGCATTATGTTGCTTAAAGTAACGCAGAAACACATTCCACTTCCACTCTGTTAGTTTAAATAAGGTTTAGTTGTAAATGTTAACATAGTGTCGTTCAGACAGCAGAGACACATCATTACCCATCATTACTGATGTACAGCAGATTATCTTCCTGATTTTAATTTAAGAGTATGCCATGTTTCAGTGGTTAGCAAAGCTGCTACAGCACTCTACAGCATGTCTGCTCTGGACTCACACAGGTATTGTTTTGTATGAAAGAGCTTGATTAGAAATTGTCTGCAGACCAAACTGGCCAGAGGATTTGCATTTGATGTACAGTATCGAAGAGTGCCAGTCAGACTGGCCAGAATGAGCACATAAATTGCAGGCTCTGGCTGGACATAATGACTCAAATTTGCAGTGCGCTTACCAAACAAAGAACATGATTTCTAAAACCGTACAGTGTTTGCCTGGCTTCAAACATCTAAACATTTCTCCAGGACCAATATGGCAACCCAAGGCCTACTAAACAGCAGAAAGATATTTCTGAGTGAGGAACAGCTTTGTTTGAATTCTATATTGAGGCCTTCATATTTGGAAATGCATTAGAAGGCATTAGATAACATGCTGCTCTCTGTTAACAAAGATTAGCATCTGAAGCTGACCTTAGGATGCTAAGTTTAGAATGGTATACACACAAAAAAATCCTTAAGACCTTTAAATTAGGAAACGTATTGTAGTATTCAAACAGTCCAACAGAGAGTATGTGAAAAAAAGAAGAAAAAAAAAACACTCACTTTTCATTACATTTATTTTGACTTTTATTTCACAGCAGTATTTTTTTTTCAGGCACAATGGACCCAAGATGTTCCATGTTTTATTTGCTCAACTTCATTTAATTAGTTAGTATACATCAATTCCTGATTTCGGCCTGCTACACATTTCCAAATTTAATTTCACAATGTTGGTACTTTAAAATGAACCATGTAATTTAGCTATTTCTTCCTACCACACTGTTACATCTGCACATCATGCCTTCAGGCCTACACTCTGAACTCATTCTTTGCAAAGTATTGCCAACAGACCCTTATCATTGCATTCTGAGCGTCCTTTTGGTTTGTTTGACTCTGATAGTTGTAGTGGTTTTTACCCTTTGGTTAGTCTATTTGACTTCACCTTGGTTTTGCTAATGTCTGCATGGTTTGATTTTTATTACATTTTATTCTGTTTTGGCTACCTGTAAGTGTATCAAGCCTTATTAACCTTTATTATTAACCATTACCCTAACCCTAGCTGTTTTAATGATGTTCTAATTGCTGATTAGCTATGTTAGCCTTGTAGCTACACTGCAAAACTAAAGCAAACACAGTGACAAATGACAAAAATGTAAGTTTTGATTAGTTTATTACCAAAAAAAAAAATTACAATGTAGCCTATTCACAATATCATTCTGTATGAGCTTTGGCCAGAAAAAAACCAAAACAAAACGGTGTTTAATCTACCAATTTCCATATTTCCTAACTGACAACAAACAGATTTATGTGTGTTTGTGTAATAAGCATGGAAGAAGGACAGTATGGACTGTACTCAGTGCTTAGTATTCTCTACAGAGCATTTATTGTAAGCTGACTGGAGAATAGTGATAGCATGGCTACAAGATTAACCTAGTGACCATTCCAAAAAACATTCTATAGTAAGATGAAGTGATGAACTATAAAATATTTTATTAACATACAGATATTTAAAGTCCAGATGTAAATTGCTCATATACAGTATGAACATGCCAAGATACTAATTATTCAAACCCATGTTGTGCATTTCTTAAACATGTCAATCCCGAAAAATTCCTTTACTTACCTTCTATGTTTTAAATGATTTAAAATAAACATCACTACAGAAAAGCTATATTTATCCTCTTTTATCTTGGGGGATGAAGCAGGTGTGAAGGCAGGAAGCATCTGCAAGCAATGGGGAAAAATATGCTACATAAAACAACAAGCCAAAACAAGAACCATACTAATACATCAATAATCAAGATCAGGTGCAGACAGTAATTGAAAGGTGGGGCTACAGGCTAGTCTCAGGTGTGGATTAAAACAAGAAGACAGAAACAAGACAATAGATGTGTTCCAAAGCCTAGGCTGCAGCTGAGGTGTGCTTCATTTTTTTGGGCGCCATGTTCAGAGCAGACACAATTGGCCGTGTGAATTGGCTGGGTGAATTGGCTGTGCAGCGCATGGTCTTAGGCTGCTTTTGAGATTTATATATTAGTGACTTCCAGAGGCTGACTGGGTAGTCAGCAGGAGTCACAACCATTTTTCAAAAAAAATCCACTTTGTGAATGTAATTTTTTTTTGCCATTTTTGCACAATATAAAAGAAAAATAAAAGAAAAAACACCTGGAATTCACCTGGAAGTGTCCATGCCGTATCCTTGTGGTGAACCTTCACTACCACACCACACTCATACTTTGCGAAGTATTGCCAACAGACCCTTGTCACTGCAAACTGAGCTTCCTTTTGGTTTGTTTGCATGAGTCTGGTTTTTACCTTTTGGTTGCATTTATTTGACTCAACCTATTTTTTTATTATTTTTAATAGCTCTGTATGAGGTACTATCACTCACTACCACTATGCATGTTCATACAAGCATTTTTTATCTCTGTGTGTGGATGGGAATAACACCTTTCAGCAATAAAACAGTGAAGATAAACCATTTCCATGTAAGTACCCCTGAGTAAAGGTTAATCTCCTGATTTAGATCAGACCCTTATCAAATACAGTCCATCACTTCAATTAAATCCCCATGTCTTACTGGAGTCAGGGTTTCAAGAACATGGATTAGAGCAAATGAGGAAAAGTCTCTTTTCTTTCACCCAATTAACAATATAATGAAATACACCCTGGAATTATTATGATTGATTAGCAGCCTCAGTAGCTTGTAACCTGGCTGTAGGCCTAATCAATCAAAATCAATCACAATTGTAAAATTTAACTGGAAAATTAAAAAAAATAATAGACTGAGGTCTCACTAGAATGATCTTTTTCTAGATTCTACCTTTTGAAATGAAATGAATTTTAGACCAAAGAATCAAGATGTTGTGTGTTTATTACATTGTTTGCATATGGCCCTGTTATTATCACCTACATGGTCTGTGTTTCCCCATACACTGATTGGCTGGTAGACTGTTGCCAGTTTTGCAAGTTGTATTTCTAGGGGTTGTGCCAAATTCTGCTTTCCTGCCAGAAGGGTTAATCTACAGATGCAGTAGATACAGAATCACCAGTGTAATCAGTTGAACCAATAATGCTACACAAGATGCATGCGCACAAAGAAGAGATAGATTTTGCTACAACATCTGTCCTTTTTTGTCTCTATTGTTTAATGGTGACAGTACCTTGTCTCAACTTTCTGTAACTGTTTTTATACTACAGGCGAACTGGCCCATGATTAAGGGGACACTTCATTGGGTGTGTCAGGGCCAGACAAGGAGGAGACTTGTGCGGATACGATAAAAATCTTTTATTAAAAGATTTAGCAGGGGTAGTCAAAACAAGCCAGGTCAATACCAGAGAAACATTGAGCAGGAAAACCATACCATAAACGGGAGATAGTCAAGAGTTCATACACGAGCAGGGAGTATCACAGAGAAGGCAGAAATCCAAATGAGTAACAGTCCAGGTCATCCACAGAATATCCAATACACGGGCAAGGCAAAAATCAAAGTCGGAAAAACACGGAAAAGGATCATACACGGAATAACAATAATCCTCTGTGCGCAGGCAGCTGGTGGCAGCGCTTTAGACCACTGGATCACTGTAAACGCACCCTTGATTATATTACAGAGGTGTTTAATTTGGTAAAATCAAAGAAACTCACCATTTTTACGTGGTCTTTTATTATTTTTTTTTTTTCAGAGCTGTGCAATCTCAAAAAATAAATAGTTTACTTAAAGTTATTGAAACAGTTTATTCTCTAGACAAAGAAGAAGAACTGAAATGCTGTAATTGACTAAGAACACTGCATTGCTGTTTGTGCATTGCTCTGTTATGGACATAAAGGGCATCACTAGCAGTTAGAAATCTCTCACCAGGAGGTACATTGCCCAAAAGTATCCTCATTTGGCAAGTCAGAACACACTTGTAGTCATTTATAAATGCAGCAGGTGGGGGTATAGAGAGTAGATATCAATCACATAAGTTTTTTTTTTTTTTTTTTTAAGTAAAAACTCCCCTAAAAAAATCTTACAAAAAAATGGACACCTGAAGCTACTTAATGTGTTTTATTCTCCAGCTAAAGAAGAACTGAAATGCTCCAATAGACTAAGAACTCTGCATGGCTGCTCTGTGCAGGACTCTGTTATGAGCATGTGAAGTGAAGTGCTGCTCTGAAAGCCATTTAAGGACGATAAGCTACTCTGGGACTGTGAATGCTTATTGTTATCGTCACCTCAATTAGACACTGCCTGCTCACGTCTGTCCACTGAGGACGCTGATCATTATAAGAAAGCAGTCAATAGTCACATCCCCTGCAGTCTGAACATCTCTCTCACCTGCAGGGACAGAGCGCATGGCTAATGCTGGAAAAAAAAAAGAAAGAAAGAAATGCAACAAACAAATAAAAAGAGAAACGTTGTGTTGTGATCCTCGTTTCCCGTCACGGTTGTGTTCACAGCCTGCAGGGAGTGTATGTGGTGCATTATTCAGATATATTGGATTTTGATGTGAATTGCTCCACCAGGAGAGAAAAACACAAGACTCTTCGAACAGAGATTGGTTTACTTACCCTCAGGAGTTCATTTGAGTTGAATTCGCTCATTTCCTCAGCTGCTCAGCAGTTGCTTTCACTCAGAATCTACTCAAAGGCTGGTTATGATGGTTGGGGTGGGGGTGGGGGTGGGGGTGGATCAAGAATAAAGTTACTGATTAGATGCACAAATCCCTGTCGCATTTTCTTCAACATCATAATCGGATCCTGCTGCCAGCAGAAATTAAACCCTCTCTTTTTTTTTTTTTGCCCTCTCTCTTGGTTACCGATGACGCAGGCAACTGCAGGACTGGAGGAGACGGTGACTAAGGAGATGTTTCTGCAAAGGAAAGAAGAGAAAATAGATCATCTGAAGCATTTCCTCATTAAGGAGTCATCCCTGTGGCAGCCACTATCATTAAGAGCTTTAATATGCTCTTCAGACCTGCACCAGAGGGCCAGGCTAAGAACGAGTGGAGTAGAGGGTGATGTCAAGTCAAGAGAGGCTTTTATTGTCATTACATCTGAGTACAGGTACACAGTGTGATGAAATTACGTTCCTCCGGAACCATGGTGCAACATAGAACAACAAGCAATAGACAACATAAAGTGCAGGAGTGACGACAGTGCAACATAAAATTATAAAATTATAACACTAAATAACAATAAATACAATAAATACAAAAGATGAGACAATTTAAAGACAGGACAGTGCAGTACCGATACGGTATAATAAAGTGTATAGTGGGGATAAGGTGCAGAGATGTGTGACATACTGTAACATATAGAACATATATAACCACAGCAGTTACTGAGGTAGAGTTTATAGTTTTTAAAGCAAATAAAGTCATGTCAGCCTCTGTGTGCTGACTGGGTGTGTGTGTGGGTGAAGTTCAATTCTTTGTGAGTGTAAAGGGGGGGGTGTACAGTTTAGTTTTGTGCGAGTGTGTTGGGTGAGTGGTGGGTGGGGTGGGATTTCAGTTCTGTCTCTGTGCGTTGAGAAGTCTGACTGCCTGGTGGATGAAGCTGTTGCAGAGTCTACTAGTGGAGGCTCGGATGCTCGGATGTCATGCTCATGAGAAGGTACGAGATCTTACTTGTTCTTGTCCTTGATTGAGGAATGATGGACAAGACTAAAATAAATGGAGTCTAATGAGCCCCATAGAGCAAAAGTGACTCAGGTCAAAGCTCCACTTTAAATCCAGCTCCGATTCTGGTGCTGCTTGTGCCAACACCCCGGCTGCTGAGTATAATATAGGGGTCAGACAGCCAGGGGCGTAGCAACAAATTCTCGGCCCTATACACTCTCAATGACAGTGGGCCCCTATCTATGCCAGTACACAAGGAATCTGAGCCAAAAAGAAAATCAGGATTTTCATGTGCCCCTCTCCCTACTCGGGCCCTGGGTAGTCAGGTTTTTTACCTTTTTCCCCCACTGCCACACCCATGCGGACAGCACAGCTTTTGCCAACCCTCTGATTGCGTATTGAGTATAAACCACATTCATGAAACACCCAATTTTGCATGGCTCATGCAAAGTCTCAACCAGTGCTGCCATACATCACAAAAAAAGTTCAAGCTGATTTTTCGTGCCTTTTTTGGGTTAGCTGCTTAATATTAGTTAATACAGCTCTGTAAAAAAAAAAGCGACCACTTAAAAAATATAAGTTTCTTTGATTTTACCTAATTGAAAACCTCTGGAACATAATCAAGAGGAAGATTGAGATGGTCACAATCCATCGAACCAAGCTGAACTGCTTGAATTTTTGTTTTCCAAAAGCAGTGTGCAAGACTGGTGGAGGAGAACATGCCAAGATGCATTAAAACTGTGATTTAAAAACAGGATAATTCCACCAAATATTGATTTCTGTACTCTTAAAACTTTATGAATAAGAACTTGTTTTCTTTGCATTATTTGAGGTTTGAAAGCTCTGAATCTTTTTTGTTATTTCAGCAATTTTTCATTTTCTGCAAATAAATGCTCTAAATGAATTTTTTTATTTGGAATTTGGGAGAAATGTTGTCTGTAGTTTATAGAATAAAACAACAATGTTCATTTTACTCAAATATAAACCTATAAATAGCAAAATCAGAGAAACTGATTCAGAAACTGGAGTGGTCGTATGAAACCTCATACCTTCTTATCAGCAGAACTAGAACTGCTATTTGGTGGATATTTGCCAGTAGCTATTTGCCAGCTGGCACAACAGTAGCAGGTCAAGGACACTGTCCCTGAAATCGACATTTAATTAATCAGAAAAAGAGTGCTGTCTCACTCTTTGTATCTCTTTCTGAATGAACTCTGTAAGAACACTGGCCATCACAGAATCACTGCGCCTTGACTTATGCTGCCTTCAAGCCCTCTTTGGGAATTCATGATTATGAGGTTGGGGGGGTCATAATTACGACTTGACATGCGTTCAAGTGTTTTTGGGTTGAGTGGAAATGGACGCCATTAGGAAAATCCTTTTGTTTATACTTTTGGTCTGTTAACATAAAAAATGTTTATTTTGCCTTAGTCTAAGAGAATGAAGCAAATAAGACATGCATTAGGTGAGTGATGTTTTTATACCATTAGAACTATAAATCATACTAGACTTTGACTTTTTTTTTTTTTTTTAAACCTGCACAGTTTAAAACTATTGCTTATAAGCTCCAAGTTTTTACTGTTTACTGAAGGAGCCGGATCCATATTGGCAGCCGCCATGACCTCTTGTTACAGACACGCCCCCAACTGAGAAATTCGGGGCTAAATACGAGTTTGTGGTGGTGTTCATGTGCTCTCATCTCGTAAAATATTATATTTCTGACACAATTTGAAGGCAGCATATGCTTTATGTAGAGCAAGGATACGGAACTGACAGATGTCTGTCTGTGACAGATGTGTATTAGACATTTTTGGAAATACAGAACAAATCGCGTCCTGTATTGGTTCAATACATTTAATTGGCTAATAAAGGACGATTCCTTATTTTACAGAACGAGTGGGAACCTTAGCTGGTACCATGCAGTAGAAAGGTGCCACAAGTAGAAATACAGTATAAAGAAGCCATATAGAACTAAATGGAAAGGAGGAATAAATAGAACCCCTGTCCTTAAGTAAAGAACCATTAAACATATTTCTTTAAACTCCTTTTTGAGGGTGTTTTTAAAAGTGGAGCTTGAATAAAATAAAACGGTACATTTTGTACCGTCGACTTATGTTGACATATGCATATATTGGGTACCACTTTAAAATAAGACTACCTTTATAAAGGGTTTATAAATGGTTTACAATTAGTTTATTAATTGTAGGAAATGAAGCTTTCCTACTTTGCGCTCCGCAAAACCAGGAACCTGATTGGCTGTTTCACCTGAAAGGCGGGACTTTCTCCTTGAACCGGCACTATGATTGGTTAAGAGACACACAGGGGCCAGTGCCCTGTCGTCTCAATAATAAAGTTTTTTTTTATTCTAATATAATACAGGAAATTTACGGGAAACTACTAATACAGGAGGACGGCGGGAAAGAGGTGTAAAATACGGTAGTTTCCCAGCCAAAACGGGAGACTTGACAGGTATGGTTATAACACATTTGTAGAAAGGGCAACAATGACCTATTGTTTGCCAGATAGTGAACCCACAGCCATCTATATTGTTGTTATCTCTATGTATGTGTTATAACTGATTATTAATGATTTTTAAGGCATTTACAACCTAATTAGTAACCATTAATACACTAATTGTAAACCATTTATGAACCCTTTATAAAGGTAGTCTTATTTTAAAGTGGTACCCATATATGGTACATGTGTTAAAGCAAAACTGCATGTTAAAATAAGCTTTAATATTCCTCAGTCAGTGTTCAGGGGACTGTGCATTGTAGTTGGTGAACAATGAGGATTATGCTGATTGATAGGCAGCAGAGTTCCCAGCCACATACGTACATTATGTCTTGCTTTGTCTTTTGCTGTGCTAATAGATGGGAGTGCTCTCCTGCAGTGTTAGCTTTGATGTGAGTGTGTGTGCTGCTTTTGAAGATGGTAAAGTGGGTCTATTCTGCCCAGACAGCTTTGATTCCCAGAATAAAACAATGCCTGAGAGAAAATCAGCCTCAGACGGCGCTCGCTCGGACAGCGGGAGGAGCCGAAACCTTCAGACTTCAGCATTCCAACTGCACTCGCTCCTGAACAGCAGCCGCTACTATTCAGTAATGAGGTTAATATATATGACCTCTTATGACCAGAAACAGACTGTGCTGAAATATATACACACAAATCAGTACCAAACACTGAGCCCTGGTGGTGACGTACGTATACTACATTACAGACAGCTTGACACAATGTATAATTAATCTCTGACTAGTGATGTAGTCAAAACTGCTAGAGCCTGATGCTCCCTTTGTCCATCCCATCTGAGTCATTCCCTTTAAGAGGCAGGTAGGTATTTTAACAGTGCAGTGCTTTGTGCATTTCAGCAGAGAAAACTGAGCCTCATGTAAACACCAAAGGTACACCAGCAGGTAATTTTACAGGAACGGCAATATGTGTAGACTGTTGATGGAGTGTAAGGGGGCAAAGAGCATCGAGACTAGAAAATCAGGACTACGCTAGTAGTCTACCCCTGTAGATCAGGGGTCGACAATTAAGTTTGGCCACAGGCCAAAGTCATTACGTGGCGGGCCACAAAAAAACAAATTTGTTTTAGAAATTTAAGTGTAATGGGATGAAGTGCTACAGACTAGTAGCTCTCCAGCCCAGAGGGTTGTTGAACCCAATTGCAGAACAGTTGAATCCAAAGCAGGCAAACCCAAGAAGAAAGGAAAAAATAAATGAATAAATAAATAAACACACCACTTCTAACGTGGGATCAAACCTGTGTCGTCAATGTTGCGGTCCAATATACTACTGCTGCCCTGGCTAGTGAATTAGGACACGGACGGGAAACGCCCTTATAAGGAGATAGGGAGCCCAAAAATGGGCAGAAAAACAAGAACAGATGGAAACTAAAGTCACGCTGAGTGCAACAGAGAGACAGGGGAGGATTATAAACAAAAGCTCACCAGAGAAGCTTATTTTTTTTTTTAATTATCGTTCATTACAGTTCAAACAACCTCACGGGCCAGATGTTTCATACTTACTTGCCACATCTGACTCGTGGGCCGCCTATTGCCGACTTGTGTCACGCAAGGGAAAATTGGGATCAGCTTCACGAATTCATGGGAGTCTCTCAGTTTTAACAAAAAAACTGTTCACTTTGGCACAATCCTATTATAGTTACTAGTAAGAATGGCTTGAATGTGCGATTCATTCTGTTGGGGACCCTTTTTTGTGAGGGAGAATTTATGTCCTTTTAAGAGATAATAATACAATAAATACAAGAGATAATAACACAACATCTGAATGCCATAAGACAGCAGTACCTTGCAAGATTTTCAATAGGATGTGTTGTGATGCAAAGCATTATTATGTCACACATTTTCAGAAAGTTCTTAAAACATTATTTCTGTAACGTTGCAGACTGACCTTCCTGCAACCTTTTCAAAACATTGCTAAACGTTCTTATAACATATAATAATTTTCTGTAAGCTAGGTGGCAGTGATTAGCATGGTGGTGGTGGTCTATGAGGTGTTAGTGTGTGTTGTTTTGGTACAGTGAGTGAATCAGATACAGTAGTGCTGCTGGAGTTTTTAAACATCTTACTGTTTAATCTGCTGGACTGAGGATAGTCTACTAACATCTACAAGGTGTTTCAGCTGTAGGTAGGAGTGTGTAATAGAGTGGAGGACAGTGAGAGATTAAACACAGTGTTTAAAAAATCCTATTCTAGTTCTACAGGTTTTGGTGGAAACAGGAGAGTTGAGGTGCACATTGAATTCTGCCGTGATTTGGTTTTATGTTTTTTGGATACAATCCGGGTCAGTGCCCGAACATCCCTTTCAGACAGCTTCCTCTTACAGCGTGCACAGTTAATCCTGTTGGATGTGGTTGGTCCTTCTTGGTGGTATGCTGACATTACCCTGGATCATTACCGTGGCTCTTGATACATCACAAAGATTTGCTGTCTTGGTCACAGATGCACCAGCAAGACGTGCAATTAATGAAGATTGGCCACCAGGCTGCTCCAATTTAGCCACGAAACCTCCCACACTAAAATGACAGGTGTTTCAGTTTCATTGTCCAATCCCTGTATGTCTTGTGTGAAAGATAAATGTTATAAAGTTTTAGATCAAATTTATAAAGAAAAATGAAAAAAATTGCAAAGGGTTAACAAACTTTCAAGCATCACTGTATGTTACTCACCTCTGACAGACCTCAGCAATGATTTGCATGTAACAAAGTGGAAAAACATACAATAAAAGTGCAATTTTATTGACATAACTGTCAATGAAAAAAGTAAACTTCGTATTCCATCATGTTACTCTATTCTAGGTTCATGCAATAAATAATGAATCCAGCTTTACTATTCACTTCATAAATAGGATTTAGAAAGCCACAGCTGATCCAAAATCAGTTTATAAGAGCCACTAGCAAACAGGCAATAAACAGAGCGCAGCAGAGCGAGCGGATATCTGGCTGTCCAGATTACTGCCCACTCAGCCAGCAGCCCCTGCCTGCCAGCCGCCCGCCCGCCCGCCTGACAGCAGCTGACAGAACCTCTCTCCACTGTCTAAAACTGACAAGCAATTCATCACAATTAACAC
Organism: Astyanax mexicanus; assembly: GCF_023375975.1. Lineage (NCBI taxonomy): Eukaryota > Metazoa > Chordata > Actinopteri > Characiformes > Acestrorhamphidae > Astyanax > Astyanax mexicanus. Next base: position 71,599,942 of record NC_064409.1, on the reverse strand, counting down.
TCATTATTATAATGCCAAACGAACAACAGCACACAGTAGCAGGGAGGGCTGGAGTAATCTGAATGGGTTTTTTTTTTATGGTTTTCCAACATCCTATCCTGACAGAAAATAAGGTATTTAGAGTGGTACATACTGCCATGCATAAAGGTGCATAACACCTTAATGTACAGTACTGTGCAAAAGTTTTAGGCACCAAAGTACCAAATTAATCAATTTATCTCAGCAATATGAGTGTTTTTACCTGAAAGAATACCACATATGATTTAAACACATGCAAATAAACATACATACACACATTGTATACATTTAGTCTTGTTACTTTTCTTTCAAACATTTTGTTCTGTGCTGACATTCATTGGTTGGTACATATGCCTTAAAGTCTGTTGTACTTCCTGTATTTGTTTGAGAATAAAAACATTTTCATACAGCAAATGATGACCAGAACTGAGTCTATTGGTTGGACCAAATTCTGGTCTTTTGGTTCAGACCACTGTTCACGGCACCTTTTACGCATGCTATTTTGGTTTAGACCAAGCTGAATAGTCTGAAGGTCTGAACAAATCCAGGCAGGTGTGAAAGCAAGCGTGATCTGATTCTGATATTTCTAGCTGACAGCAGGAATTAGGTAGACATTATCAGCAACAATTCTTGATCTGATGTGCTTTTTCTCATCTGTCACCTTCAAACAAGACAAATGTAAAAAAATATATGATATTTACAGCAAGTTAACACCTCTACACTGCCTGTCCAAAAAAACAGTTGCCACCTGGATTTAAGTAAGTAAATGATGGGGGGTTGATGCTGCAGTTGGTCTGCAGGTTTAGGTTCAGCAACATTATGTGCTGAAAGAATGAGGTCAGCTGACTACCTGAATATACTAAATATATTGACCAGCTTATTCCATCAATTATTTTTTTCTTTGCTGATGGCATGATGTCAGGATTAATGGTGCTGGAATTGTGAGAGAGTGATTCAGGGAGCATGAGATCATCATTTTCACACATGGATTGAGAGAGAGTTCAGATCTTAACCTCATTGAGAATCTTTGGGATGTGCTGGAGAAGACTTTGTGCAGCGGTTGGTCAGACTCTACCATCATCAATGCTGCTGCAAGATCTTGGTGAAAAATGTAATGCAGTAACACTGGATTGAAATAATTCTTATGTGACATTGCAGAAGCTTACTGAAACAATGCCACAGTGAATACATCAAAGCAATCAAAGCTAAAGGTGGTTCAACCAAATATTAGAGTGTGGGACATTTTTTTTTTGGCCAGGCAGAGTATATCAGCATTTGGCTAGACTACATCATTGGTCCAAATAAACAGAAATTCTTCTTCTGCATACTTATTCATCTGCAGGCTGTAATCAGTGCCAGGGTCTGTGTAATTCACCCACAGCAAATGAGGGTTAAAGGTATCACCTCGGGCCGCAGCAAGCAGCCTGAGTGTAATGGTAATGTCAGTAATTCATCATCTGGCAGCCTGAGCACTAAGACTCCCAGCAGGTATTTAAATGACCAACTTTTGGGGAAATGTCTGCAGATGACAATGCAATTTAATTGTTTACCCTCTACTTTTATATTCCAGCTAAATTGGTGTTCTAATGAAGGCTAATTATTGTAATATATTATTAAAATATGAGTGAAGAGAAGATGAACTGATCTCTAGAGGCTTAAAATGAATATACTAACACTTTTTAACAGTTTTAAGAAGGTAGTGTATCAGGCACACAATGCAAACCTTGCTTGGTTTTCTTACAAGACTCCTCCTACAGGCCGGGATTATTTGTGTTCACTATCATATAGATAGACTGCTCTGGTGAAAAACAATATATATATATATATATATATATATACTTAATTGTACCTAAAACATATTGAGTATGTCTAAGTATGCTGTAAATAAAATAACATATTTATATGTACTTACTTAAAATGCATTAAAAGTACATTAATATTATGCTTTTATCAAATGTTTTGAAAGGAAACTTTGATCATACCTTTTAAAGCTCCACTAGGTAGGATTGAGATTTTGTGCTCGTGGGCTCCCCCTACAGTTGCAGAGTGTAATAAATATTTCATTAGAACTAAAGGTCGGAAAGCAGGTCGCAGTTCTCGCGAGCGTTGGTTGCGGCCGCCTCAGAAAACTTAAAGAGTCTGGTTTGAGCTCAGAGGAGCTCCGGCACAGACACGAGAGCACCGCTATTCCTCCTATTACACCTCAATGCAGCGCTGCAGTGAGTTTCAAGCTGTAATTTTACTTCTCTAAAATGATAAAAAAACAAGGAAATCCTACCTAGTGGGGCTTTAAAAAGCACAATATAGTGTATTTTAAATAAATAGACTTCCATGAAGTACACGTTTAGTTTAATGTAATTCAATGTACTTCTAAAATACTTCCAAAAAATTCCACGTTTTTATAGGTTTCCTGCTGTTCAACTTCTTCAAAGTTTGCCGTGGATCCTGTTGCCTCCTGTTGGAATAGAAGTCAACAGCACCACCCTCTGCATATGTTGGGTAAGTGCACACATCTGTCTGGACAGAGACAGTACATTATACACATAACTGTGGAGACATGTTCTCTGGTGTGACTATTCAGATTCAACTACAGACCTTCAAACTGTATGTGGCCTCCACAGCTATATATACATGCTATTGCTCTTACAGCTCTGGAAAAAAATAAGAGATTACTTAAAAATAATGAGTTTCTTTGATTTTTACCAAATTGAAAACCTTTGGAAAATAATCAAGAGGAAAATGGATGATGACAAGCCATCAAACCAAGCTGAACTGCTTGAACTGCTCACCAGGAGTGGCATAAAGTTTAAAAAAAGCAGTGTGTAAGACTGGTGGAGGAGATCATGTCTTAAAACTGTAGGAAAGGAAGTCAACAGCACCACCCTCTGCATATGTTGGGTAAGTGTACATATCTGTCTGGACAGAGACAGTACATTATACACACAAATCCTGCACTTTCTCACTGTATTTCTGTTTAGAGTTCTTATAGATGTGTTGTATTAGAGCAGTCACTGAAATACATATACACACATATGGTGAGATAACAACTAGTCTATAGCATTTACTAATAAGGATTTAATTGTCTTACAAGTAGCTGTGAATCCTTTATTTAAAAAAAAAAAATAATTTGCAGTGTTTTGATTGGGCAGCAACAATCTTCATATTTTTACACTACTGTGAAGATTCTGTGGTTCTATCCTTAAAGCAAAACAAATCTAATAAATTGATGGATCTGCGATCAATCCATGCACACATACACATAAGTCAAAGGTGTGTGAGGTTACAGGGTTACTACCCAACCTTAATTATTTTACCAATCCTGACTCCATTCCTACAGCCAGGAGCTACAGAACGGATATTATAGCATCAGTATTCTCTGCAATGCTTTTAAATTGATCAATGAGGTTAAATTTTATACACTGACACTGACGCAGCATGTCATAGAACAAGAACAATTCAACAATTCTAAACACTGCACTGACTTGTGGGATATATGTGTGGGGTGATGTCTGAGTCTGTTGAATGTTCTGTTTACTGTGGGGGTACTGCTTCAACAGAACTGTCTGGTGTGTTTGCACTCTCATATGTATGGTGGATACTGTCAACAGGCAAAAATGAGGTTTTGATAAGATTTCGAACCTCATTTCAAAGAGATTTAAACCTCTTTAGGTGGGCCACTGTCAGTGACAAAATCAAATGTAAGTTGCTGGTAAGAGACCTGCTTTATTTATTTTTTTTATAAACATAACATTTTCTTTTGAATCTGATACAAAAAAATGTGTTACAATAGATGTTGAGTGTAAAGAACTTTTTCAGGCCTAAAGCAGGGCTGGGCAATATGGTGAAATAGTATCACAATATATACAGACAAAATATATTAGAAGAGGCAGATTTCTTAAAAACGTTAATCAAAAAGTACATTCATTTAAATACACTGAACGGACAGATGCATTTAAAAAAAAATACCGTGAACTAGTTTGAATCCTGGTCATGCAGCTTGCCATCAGCTGCTAAAGCCCTGAGAGAGCACAATTGGCCTTGCTCTCTCTGAGTGGGTAGATGGCGCTCTCACCCCACATCACTCCAAAGGCTGCGCTTTCCTCCAAGTGCGCTGTGATGATACTCGGCAATGCTGCATCAGCAGCAGCTCAAAAAGAGGCGGAGTTTGACTTCAGTTGTATCAGAGGAGGAATGTGCTAGCCTTCACCCTTCTTGTGTTAAGGCATCACTAGTGATGGGGGAGAAAATGCACAGGTGGCTAGAAGCTGAATGGATGGAACAATTGGCCACATAAATTGATGAGAAAAATGGAAAAGAAAATAGAAAAAAATAAAAATGATACGTTGAAATACTGTCATATTGCCTAGCACAAAATTAAAGGACCCTTTACTTGATGTAAAGTTCTTTACCAGTTTAAAGTTTCTTCACACTCACGTCTGTATTATACACATGGTTTATTTGCGAACTAAAAATGGTTCTTCTGTTTTTATTATTTAAAAAAAAATTATTTTTAAGACTGTAATTCAAAGCTTTAAATGTCCAAGCATGAGTGTGTATGTGTGTGTTTGTGTGTTCTTGTGAAAAAGAAAGTGCATTGTCCCTCCCTTCCTCTCTCTTTCTCTCTCTCCCTCCCTCTCCCTTTCTTTCTCTCCCTCCCTCTCTCTCTCTCCCTCCCTCTCCCTTTCTTTCTCTCCCTCCCTCTCTCTTTCTCTCTCTCCCTCCCTCTCTCCCTCCCTCTTTCTCTCTCTTAAGAAACTCCTAAAGCTCATTGAGACACCATCAACAGCAGGGCAAGAGGGTAGATGATTCTGTTGTGAAGAATTCAATTCAATTCAATTCAAAAAGTTGTCACAAAGCAGCTTCACAGAGAAAAACGGGTCCACGCCTCTTATGAGCAGCACCACAGAGATGCCAATTTTATGGTGACACAGTGGCAAAGAAAAAAAAAAACTCAGGAAGAAACCTTGGAAGGATCCAAGACTCAGTCAGAGGAACCCATCCTACTGGGGTTGACTCGCTCAGTACAAACAAACAACAAACAAATAACAGAACAAAAACAACAGTGCAGAGAATTAATGTGAGCTATAGCTAATGTTACAGGTACTAATTTATGAGAGCCGAAGTACAACACAGCAGAGAGGCGCTATTACTGTTTTAAAATTTTGGCTCAGTTAGGAGCAGCATTTCACTTATAAAACATTAAATAAAAACTTTGTAGTCGACAAGTTGTCCTGGAACTGTTCCTAAATGTACACGATTTCCTCAAAAGCAAAGAAAAACAATGTTGTAAAGCAGGCAGATTATAAAAACCTCTGTAACACTCTTTAAGTGCCCACATTTACATACACCTAGCCCTCTGTGATAGTTTGTGGTTGTACCAGGGGTGATTATATTAATAATACACGGAGACTGATTTCACAAGGCGGGTCTCTTTACTTATATGTGTGTCACGCACCCTTCCAACTCTGCCTCTCTTGTTCTTGGTTCGGTTACCTCACAAGGGTGCCATCAAGTGGTAAGTAACTGAACTACAACTACATACAATACATCACATCTCTCTCCTTAAGACAGATATTCCCTGAACAGTTCTATCCTGTCGTAACTTCTGTTAATTATTGACTTGTCTTTGCAAACCAACACATACAATTTCTTTTACTAAATAAACTCTTACTTCATAGTACAACCGTACAACTAAATGTTACTTGGCAGTATTTCTCTTACTCAAAATTCACAACTTAAATAATGCCTTATAGAACAGAAAAATAAAATAAAAACTGCAAAAACGTTTTCTTTCTTTTTGTTTTTTCCATTACTTAAGTTCATGGAGAATAACGTGATGGTGGTTTGATCCCTCTGCCCACTCGTGACCTCTTCACCACTTCTTCATTCATGGTAGGTGTTGCAGATATTTTCACAGGTGACGATGCTGGTGTCTGGAATGATGCATCGTGTTCTGCAGGTTGTCTGTCTCCTGGATCATAGTCTTCCAGATGTGGAGGACTCTGTGTTGTGAAAGTCTTTTCTCTGGTTTTCAGCAGGTGTCGCCTGTTTCTTCTGTAGGTGTTTCCATCAGGTGTTTTGATGATGAAGGATCTTGGCGTGTCATGACTTTTCAACACAGTTGCTGGTTGCCAGTTGTCTTTCACTTTTACTCTTACTCTGACCCTTTCACCCTCCTCGAGAACTGGTAGCTGTTTTGCTCCACGATCAAAGTAATGTTTCTGTTTCAGCTGCCTGTCTTTGATGTGTTTGTGTGCATTCTCGTGTACTTGCGGTCTCAGGAGCTGTGTTGATGTAGGCAATTTTGTTTTCAGTCTCCGTCCCATTAACAACTGAGCAGGAGACAGCTTAACACTATCTAGTGGTGCATTTCTGTACTCCATCAAAGCAATGTACGGGTCGTTCTGGCACTCTGCAGCTTTCTTTAACAGATTTTTCACTGTCTGAATTGCTCTTTCACTTTGTCCATTAGACTGTGGAAATCCTGGGCTGGATGTGGTGTGTATGAATTCCCAGTGCTGTGTGAACGTTCTGAATTCTGCACTTGAGAATTGTGGACCATTGTCCGACACTACTTCATCAGGAATTCCATGTCTTGAGAAGATGGACTTGAGAGCTGTCACTACATGTCCACTTGTTGTTTGTGCGAGCTTGGCGATCTCTGGAAACTTGGAGAAGTAATCCACACACATCAGATAATCACCTTGGTTGTAGTGAAACAGATCAACGCCAACTTTCGCCCATGCTCTGTCCGGTATTTCATGGCTGATGAGTGGTTCTTTGGTGTTATTGCGTTTGAACATATTGCAGACTGAACACTGCGTAACAACATCCTCAATGTCTTTTGCCATTCCTGTCCAGTACATGACATCTCTGGCTCTTTCTTTGCATTTCACGATGCCTAGGTGAGACTCATGAACTCTCTCCAGCATGTCTGACCTCAAGCTATGTGGTACCACAACTCGTGAGCTTTTGAAGAGTAGGCCATCAGAGCAGGTGAGCTCTTCTCTGAAAGTCCAATACTTCCTGACCTCTGGTGGAACGTGTCTGATTTCTGCAGGCCATCCTGTCTGTACGCAGTTCATCACCAGTCGCATCTCTTCATCTGCTGCAGTTGCTGTCCTGAAGGCATTCAGCCTTTCGGTTGAGATTGGCAGGTAAGATGACAACACATGAACTTGCAATTCCTCTTCCAATAGTGGTTCGGTGTGCTCTTTGAGATAGGCACGGCTCAGTGTATCTGCAATATACAACTCTTTGCCAGGTTTGTATGTCACTGTTAGGTCATAGGGTTGCAGTCTCATGAGCATTCTTTGTAATCGAGGAGGGGCTTTCTGTAGTGACTTTTTGAACACTGTCTCTAGGGGCTTATGGTCTGATTCAACGTGCACAGATTTCCCATAAATGTACTGGTTGAATTTCTCACATCCAAAGACGATAGCTAAAAGCTCTTTCTCAATCTGAGCGTATCTTTTCTGACACTCAGTGAGAGACCTTGATCCAAATGCTACAGGCTGTCCTTCTTGCAGTATCACGGCTCCTAATCCTTCAGAACTTGCGTCTACTGACAGCGTAACGTCTTTACTGACATCAAAGTATCTCAATACTGGGGTGTTACTCACCAGTGACTTGAGTTTTCTGAAGCTCTCTTGCTGCTCAAAGTCCCAATGCCATGCTGTGTCACTTTCCTGCAGTTTTCTCACTGGTGCACTCACCTCTGCCAGATTCGGTATGAATTTTGCCAGATATTGCAGCATTCCCAGGAACCTCATCAGAGCTGCTTTATCTTCTGGTTTGGGCATGTCCTGTATCGCTCTGACCTTTTCTGGGTCGGGCTTCAATCCGTCTGCTGACAAGACATGTCCAACATAGCTGACTTCAGTCATCCTGATCTTGCACTTAGCTCGATTCAGTTTCAGGTTGATGCTCCTGATTCTGTCTAACAGCTGTCTCAGTCGTTTGTCATGCTGCTCCATATTTTCTCCCCAAACAAGAATGTCATCAACAATGTTCACGACTCCCTCCAGGTCTTCTAGACGCTGTGCTATGCACTTTTGAAACACCTCTGGAGCGGAGGAGATACCAAAAGGTAATCTCAGGAAACGATACCTTCCAAACGGAGTGTTGAAAGTACACAGTTTGGAGCTTTTGTCATCGAGTTGCACTTGCCAGAAGCCATGGTTGGCATCAAGTACAGAGAACACTTTGGCATTAGGCATTTCCGCGACTATCTCTTCAACTGTGCGTAGTGGATAATGCTCTCGGCGTATCGCTTTGTTCAAGTCTTGTGGGTCAATACAAATCCTTAATTTGTTTGGTTTGGCTACAGTCACCATGCTATTTACCCAGTCAGTGGGCTCTGTTTGTCTCGCAATGACTCCAATGTCTTCCATTCTGTTTAGTTCTTCTTTGACTCTGTTTTTCAATGCTACAGGTACTTTGCGTGGTGGATGAATGACTGGTGGAACATCTTTGTACAGCTGGATATGGTGCAATCCTGGAACACATCCTAAGCCTGTGAATAAATCTTCATATTCACCTAAGATGTCGTCTCCATTTCCTATTTTGAACACTATTTTGATCAGCCCAAGCTCTGTACATGCATCTCTGCCAATAATTGCTGGCGAATTACCCTCAACAACTTGGAATTCCAGCTTATATTCTTTGTCTTTGTGGTAACACTGCAGCTTTGCCTTGCCTTTTGGCTCCATCGTGTGGCCAGAATACGTAACAAGCTTGCACCTGGATTTCAGCAGTGCTTTCTTGTTTGCTACTTTCTCATATTCTTTATATGGCAATACATTGCACTCTGCTCCTGTGTCTAGCTTAAATGTCAATGCATGATTATTTATTTTCAGTGCTTGTGTCCATTGCTGATTTTCCTTTTCCTTTGCAGAAACTTCATCCATACGTTTGATTGGCACATTTTCTTTCAATTCAATGCACCCTAGAAACATTTCAGCATCTTCTTCCTGTTCCAATTCATGAACTTTTCTCTCTGTTTTCTTTGTGTTGCCCTTTTGTTTTGGTGTTTTGCACATACGGCCGAAGTGATTCTTTCTTGAGCATTCGTTGCAAACTTTTCCGTATGCTGGACATTTCTTTGGCTCGTGTGTGTATCCACATCTGGTGCATTCCTCATTGCCTTTCCTACCACTTTTTACATGCATGCTATCTTGCTTAGCTCTGGGCTTTGTTTTTGTTATTTTGTTCACTGCGATGTCTGATTCCTCTTGCAGAGCTTTCATGTGACTTTGAGTAACTTCGTTAGCTCGACAAATGTCTAATGCTCTTTTCACATCCAAATCCTCTTCTCGTAAGAGTCTTGCCCTCACTATGTCATTGTTAACTCCACACACTATGCGGTCTTTTATCAGTTCATCCGTCAAAGCTCCAAATCCACAATCCTTAGCCTTATTTTTCAAATCAGTCACGTATGCGTCAATGGTTTCGTTTTGCCCTTGCGCTCTCGTGAAGAAGATATGTCTCAGGTAAGTTACATTCTTTCTTGGTTCACAGTATTTCTTAAAGCTTTCTTTCAGCGCCTTCAAATCCAATTCTCCCTCACCAAATTCCATTGTGTTATATACAGTGTTGGGCACGTTACTTTGAAAAAGTAATTAGTTATAGTTACTCGTTACTTCTCCAAAAAAGTAACTGAGTTACTAACGGAGTTACTCCACTATAAAAGTAATTAGTTACCAGTAAAAGTAACTATCGCGTTACTTTTTATTATTCGCCCGTCAAAAAAAGGAAATCAATTATGCATTTACTATTATTATTAGAAAAATAACAAAAAATAACAAACGAAAATAAACCCAAAATGTTGACAAAAATATAATCTAACGAATTTCAAAAAAATAAAACGAAATTCTCCACACAACCAAAGAAAATTACTAAAACTTGTAATACTGAAAAAAGCGGAAAAACGCGTCTGGGGATGAAATTTAACAAACCAAGCCACACTCAAAAGAAATATGTATATATAAAACAAAATAATGGACAAAAACAACAATTTAATGCCCGTTAAAATGGTATTAATATAACAGCTTCACCAAAAGAGAATAGAGCTTAGATCGTGCCCAAAAAATCCGACCCAGCCGGAGCCCGTGCACATTCTGCCCAAGCCCGAACCATAAACTGTCATTATGAGCCTGACCCGATCCGCCCCATAAACTGTCTGTTTTCGGGCTGATTGAATGAGCGAAATATAATCAGAATTATGTTAATTAACACTGTAACATAGAAGCATAGAACTATTATTTAATTTAAATGATTTTTAAGAACAGCTACACACAATGCTGCAAGTCAAACGCGGAGGCGTTCACGTGCGCCCAGAGCTACGTGATTACAGTTTTCATTTTTATTATAGTTTAATTTTATTTTGTTTTTATTTTTTCTGTTCATTTTAGGGTGGGCTTGCTAGCGCGAGCGCTTTACACAAGAACTAACGGACCACGAGGTGCCGCGCGCTCGGCACAACAACTCCCGCTGTACAACTCCGCTGTACAACAGCGCTTATAAATAAATTAAACACAAAAATGAGGGTATTCTATCAGTAATTTCAGTTCGTTTTAGTTAGTTTTATAAACACAAAATACAGTTCGAGATAGTTATGTTTTTCCTTTTAATTACCGTTTTTATTAGATTCAGTTAACACAAATGTTTTTCACTTTAAATTTTCGCTATTTCGTTCGCTTTAGTGAACAATAATAATTGGTTACTTAGCAACATTGTGATTATCACACCAGAGCTTTATATAAAATAAAAATAGGAGCCTGATTTCGGGTCGGTCCTCAGGTCAGGTGGGATTCGGGCAGAGAATCTAAGCTCTAAAATAGAAAGCAGCAGCACCACAAAAACCGGAGCAGCTAAAAAGAGCTTAACGTCCTTAATTCGGAACTTGGGTTGTCCACGGCAATCACTGAATTGATTAGAGCACGCAAATCGTCACAATTGTGCCTCACTTCACCACGCCAAACCACAGGCACAGCGGCCAGAAGCTCAAGTTCACCGGACAGAGGAGGGGTTAACCAGGGCAAAGCGAAATAATAAAAAAAAAGTTCATAGAGCTGCTAAAGTAACGTGCAGTAACGGGGTGTCGGAAATGGTAACGGCGTTATAGTTACAGTCATAGTAATTAGTTAGATTACTCGTTACTGAAAAAAAGTAACGGCGTTAGTAACGCCGTTAGTTTTAACGCCGTTACTCCCAACACTGGTTATATACCTTCAAGGCTTCATCTCCGGCCACATGTAGAAACGTTGCACACTGCCTTTGTTCACTCTTCTCCGCCAGCCCAGATGCGATGAGATAGAGATCGAACTTTTGAATCCAACTTCTCCAGTTTTCAGCGACGTTCCCCTCGAAGCTCAGACTATTTGGAGGTTTCAGTTGCTCCATAGTTCCACTTGTTTACTTCTGACACCATGTGATAGTTTGTGGTTGTACCAGGGGTGATTATATTAATAATACACGGAGACTGATTTCACAAGGCGGGTCTCTTTACTTATATGTGTGTCACGCACCCTTCCAACTCTGCCTCTCTTGTTCTTGGTTCGGTTACCTCACAAGGGTGGCATCAAGTGGTAAGTAACTGAACTACAACTACATACAATACATCACACCCTCTAGCTGATTAGGGGCTAAATGTGACCACTACTTCAGGAGAATATGGGAGTCCTGGAATCAACACAGTACTGAAACTTTTCAAGAACTGATATGCACTCACACACCCCACACCTGCACTACTGCTTATACTTGCACCATCATACCCACTGTAATTCCCTCTATAGTTCTTTAAATGACTGTGACATTTAAGGAACTATACGCACTCTAGTTTACTTTATCAGCCGTAAGCTTTTATACCTCTATATTTGCACTACTGTTTATATGGGTTCTGTTTATACTGGTACTGTCATTCCCTCTTAAATTCCCCCATCATACCTAACTGGTACACTTTCAGATGTTTTGGGGTGCAATTTTTACAATGGCAGATCACCTTTGGTCTTCATTACAGCCACTTGCAGTCCAATGTTATGTTAAAAAGGTGCTACAAACAGTTGCTCGGCCTTTTCTGAATGCACTCTCCAATGCACTTTTCCAACAGGACAACGCTCATCCACATACTGCTACTATGGCCATCTGCATTCCATTAAAAAAACAAACAACCAATGTGTTTTAATTGACAACAAAATAAATGCATATCAATAAAACTGCATGTCAACCAAACTTGCTATTAATACATAAAATAACTTTTAATACCACAAATTAATGCATTCTAGGGCTGCACGACATTGGAAATATTTTACATTGCAAATGTTCATTGTTCGATGATATATATTGCAATATTAAACAATGCAGGGCCCATAATGTCACCAGCCCCGCCTCCACCCACGCACCCACTTTGTGCGTCCAGACCGATCAAGAGCTGAGTCAGCGCATAGCACTCAAAACCTGAGGAAAACAGCAAAACAACAGTTATCGACCCTTTAATCAGGCATTTAAATGGCTTTTTAACAGGTAAGTAAGAGCGTTTTTCCGTGATTAAAAGCGTGAATTCAGATGTAACTGGAAATATCTACGCAAAACTGTGCTGGACTGAAGTGCACAGCTTTCGACACATGCCCAAACGTATGGAGGCCATGCGGTTACCTTGTACTTACTCCTCACCCTCCCCCTCACGCTTCTCAGTCAGCAGCAGCCTGTCACTCACACAGACACAGAGACAGCGCTGTGTATCTACTTCTTGTGTCAAGAATCAAAACATCAAACATGACGAGTTTGATTTAATTGCCTTAAGTGACATTGCACGTCCTGTGATGTCACTACTGCGCATGTGCACATCAAGATGACAATGCTTAAACGATATATCGTGCAGCCCTAATGCATTCCCTTAAAAATCCTGTAGTACAGACCAGGGTTAGGTTAGGGGAATATAATATTTGAATATTAAATGAATGAATAAATGAATATTTTCCATAACAAGAGCATGCATCTCTGAAACCTACAGGAACCTGACCTCAGCTCGTGTCCAGCTCAATGACAGTCATCAGACCCTGCGATGGAGGTGTTTCTGCAGGTTCACAGGTGGTGAAAGGACAGGATGACAGCAGGCAAGGTGTGCAGATCCCTGACTGGGCCACGTTATTAGGCAGATGATGGCCTCAGCAAAGATCCTGCTGACAGTAGAGAACTGGAGAGCAAGAGGAGAAGGTCAGGTCAGGGTGAGCACCTTCTATTACACGTGATCTACTGTTCAGCACAGCAATGACTGATAAACAAACTAACTAAATATGTGTTTAGGATTGCCATTCTACTGCAGAAGCATCAGGTTTTACGTTTGCTTCGTTTAATTCGCTAAATTCATTTTTCCTTAAAACACTAAAATGTGGTAATTGACACAACTAATGTTTCCAAATGGAAAATAAACAGATACAGAAGTCAACGCCCTGTTAAGTAACAATGCATTTTCAGTCAAGTTAGTCATCCATTCTTTTATTTAGGCTCAAAAACTAAACACAAGCTCACAAAACGTGAGCTCTATCCCGTGCTGTCATGCATCAATGGGCTCGGAGCACACGCTATTTGCATGCTTTATTGGACTGGTATCTCGCAGAGCTATCAGCAATGCTGTTATTGTCTTCAGACCATGCTATCTGCTCTGCCCTCATAAAATAGGCTCATAGTGCACTGCACCTGAATTTGTAGACCATATCAAAGTATGCACACTAAACACTGAATTAATGGAAGCAATTAATTATCGCACTGATTAAAAAATGTGTTAATCTAGCATGTCTTTCTGTTTCTTTTCAGAATATGCCACCAGGCACAGGACTTTCTAATAGGTAATTATATCACTTTTTTGGAGTTGGCTCCGCCCCTGCCATCTACATATGGCAGGATCTGCAAGGGTCCAGATGCTGCATACCTGGGCCAATGACAGGGCCTATCTAATACATTGTTAATACCTATCAAAATTAAAGCTATTTTTATTGCACACTTGCCCCTGGATTCTTCTTGGTAGAACTAACATTCTACAAACCAATTAATATGTATTACAGAGAGATAACGTATCTGCTGACGACAGGATGTAGTACAGTTGTTTATTTCAAGATGATAATGTCAGGATTCATGGTGCTGGAATTGTGAAAGAGTGATTCAGGGAGCATGAGATCATCACTTTCACACATGGATTGTTTACCACAGAGTCCAGACCTTAACCTCAATGAGAATCTTTGGGATGTGCTGGAGAAGGCTTTGTGCAGTGGTCAGACTCTACCATCATTAATGCTGCAAAATCTTGGTGAAAAATTAACAAAATATTAGAGTGTGTGACCATTTTTTTTGTGGCGATTTTTTTTTGGCAAGGCAGTGTAGAATGTAACAAAGACATGAACATTGGTGCTGACTCTGGTTCAGACTTCCAGGTGTGAAAAACCCTTAGACTAAGGAATGTATATTAAAATGTTTTTCATCTCACCCTTCAGAGCTTCTATATCATATAGATGATCTTAAATGTATAAATTGTGCATTGTTCCGGAGGCCACATGACGCAAATATCAGCGTAGAGGGCCACAGCCTGAGAGTTCCAGCCTGAGCTCCAATCAACCCCAGACCTTTCTGGGGACAGCTGGTGAGGGAGCCTCAAGCTGGGCAGCTCTGGCTGAGAGTCTGATTGCCTTTTTGGCTCATTAGAAATATTTAATTAGTGATCAAGCCATCAGAAAACCCAGGACACATCAATCAGGCCAGAGCATCAGAGCCTGAGAGTGACAGAGTCACAGCACATCAGTTACACAGAGAACATGATACCTGTGATCAGTGTGTGTGTGCGTAATGTTACAGAGTCTGTTTTGAGAGTTAAAAAGTATTAAAGTATAGTGTTAAAGTGTTTTAATGTCCAGATATGATGAATGTAAATAATGTAAATAAATACAGAATGTGAATTCTGTGTCTACAGCACAGTTATTACAGATAAAGGTATGTTGACCTTCATTTTAAAGTGCTTTTATTCATTATAAACAGATTTATTTTATGTTGAGTGTTTTCCCAGTATCAACAGTTAATTAAATTACATTTATTGTTTAAAATATTTCTAAATATAAAAAATACCCATTAAAATATAAATAATTACATTATCTTAAAGTTTTAAAGATGTTATTTAACTGTATATATTTTCATAAAGATATCAAGCTATTTAAATGTGTCCATGAATTCCCTGTTCATTCCTGTAATTCATCTTGGGATAACACTACCTCTTTAAGAACGTAACCTTTGGCATCACTGACATCACAACCTTCACAACATTTTATTTTTAAAGGGACTAGACACACTTGCTGCATATTCAGTAATTAATAATTATCATAATATCAGCAATATTAATAAAATGATTTCATTCATTATTTCCTAAATTGTCTCCGAAGTAAAGCTTAAGCTGTCCGCCCTCTTGTGGTAAAATATCAGGAAAATCTAAATATATGCATATGTTTGTGATCCTTCCCTCACATGCCAAGCTTGAATTGCATTGGCCCGACTCCGGTTTTAACCTAGGCCTGAGTCTGGCCCAAATGCTCAGCTCATATTTGGGCTGAGTGCTGGATGTGTAACCACCCCCATTTGCTGAGTATAATATAAGTATACAAGGGATTAAGCCTGTGATGCTTCTTCCAACTCTCTGGTTGCTGAAAATAATAATACAACAGGAAATCCAAGCCGCTTGTGCCAACACCCCGTTTGCTGAGTATAATACAACAGTCAGCCCAAGCCACTTATGTCTCGGGAGTATGCACTTATCAAGTAGAGGAGTCCAAACTTTTGTACTCCGTATTGAGAAATGGCCCCTGTTTGCCAATGTGGCAAGTACAGTGCGGTATGGGGGTAGTTATTTATGCTCTTAAATGGATGAACCCAATAAATAACTAAATTGGTAGCCAACTACGCCACCTGGACAACCCAGGAATTAAAAGAATGACCCCAAAACCCAAGTTTTAATCTACCAATTGAATTAAGGTCACACAGGTTCAAGTCACATGGTCTGAGACAGGGTTATACTTAAAAATATAACTTTTAATAAATATCAAATATTACAAAAAAACAAAACCAATAAATCAATAAATAAATACAAAGAGAGACACAACGAAAGAAACACAAACACCAAAAATCAAAAACAAAACCTGAACAGGGCTGGAGCACACTGTGACCAGTGCTAACTGCAGGTGAGAGGAGTCCCCACTACACAGCACACAAACACTACTAAGCACACCCAGTTAGACTTCAACACCTCAGCAGCCTGTCACCACTCCCAGCTCCTGTTCAGACACAAAAGAAAACAAACAAATTAACTCAAATAAACAATTATACCAACACAACTAAACCATACACAGCCCGGCAACATAAAAATAAATAAATCACGCTTACTGACCATACAGGCTTTCCCTCCCGCAGCAGCGCGCAACTCAGGACCCAGGAAGTATAGTAACACACACACAGACACACACACACAGCGCGCTGAGTCACATGCAGCGCGCGTTCAGAAAAAAAAAGCAAACCAGTCCGCTACAGCTCACCGGAGGCAGCACACACACCAGGACTGAGTCTGGACATACAAAACAATTAACACAAAATATAACAATAATAAGCAGAGGAAAAAAATAGAAAAGAACCATAAAGCCTAAAAGAAAATACAAAAAAAAAAAAAAAAAAATAGCACTAATGCAGGGGGAGGAGCCTCCGCGAAGAGGGGGACACAGGTGATCTCACACACACACGGGTAGAGCTGTATTGGACACTCCCCGTACTCCACCACCCCAGCTTCCAAGGCTTCACCTCTCCACGGCAGACAGCGGGAAAGTCACAACACTTCTCGTAGCTTCACACACAGACGGAAACCTTTGCACGTGGCATAAACCACCGGAGCAATCTCCTCACAAATGCCTCAGCACGCACGCTTGTGAAAATTCCCAAGACAAAAGGAGAGCATTCACCCAGCCACACCAAACGCCAAACTGCAGACCTCGCCCAGCAGCATGCCGAGGAAGGGGGGTGGGAACCACAGAGGGTGTGTCCCAGGTAACAGCCACCTGGCCTACATATAGTCCCAGGTCAGATTATTCAGCCAATGAACTAAAGGCAATCAACCCATATATTAGAATTAGGCCCGCAGGAATTACACCACCCACAGCCGGCTGACAAAAAGGGAAAGATTTGCTGGATGTTTGTAAACAACTCACGTCAGTTAAAGTAGAAAAAGTAAGCAAATCACTAATATTTTAACACAGAGCTTTATTTAGCCCAAATGCTTACAAGATTACCAGACAAAAACACCCATCCTGCCACACCAAGTATACGACAATTGCACTGAGTCGCTTTTGCCAACTGTCTGGTTGCTTAGTATAAACCACATTCTGCCCAGGCCAAGATCCATGAGCTGAACTTGGTCCTATTCTATCAGCTATCTGGATTATACCTGCTGTGTAGCCTTAGTTTAGGTTGAGCAATCTTTAGATGAAGCACCCCAATATAAAAATGTTCCTCATTTGGCATAAGCTACAGCCTAGATTTCTATTTATACCAAAACAATTCTAATAATAATAATATTTTATTTATATAGCACTTTTCTAAGACAGAGCCACAAAGTGATTTATAACAAAAAAAATCAAACATATTACATAAATAATGATAAAATAAATAAAATACAGCACATTCAAACAAAAGTTTGAATGCCAAAAAGTAAAAGTGGGTTTTTAAACATTTCTTAAAAGATGCTGTACACTCTAAGAAATATAAGTACAGATTTGTACTTAAAAGAGTACAAAGCTTGTCGCTGGGGCTGTACCTTATATTGAGGCACAAAAAAGTACCTTTCAGTGAAAGTCCTTTTGTACCCATGGTTTTTGTGGCAGTAAAGATCATAAAGATTATAAACATTATCATCAACTGAATATGGCTCAAAAACTTGATGATACAAAATTGTCTGGCTTTCAAATAAAAAATTGCAATTTAAATATATATTGTTCATTAGTACAGTGATGCAGAATACTGAATGTACCCTTTGGCTGGTTAAATGGTACAAATTTGTACTTATTGCTGTTAGAAATGACTTTGTACTTCAGAGGGAACAAATCTGACCCCGTAAAGACCAATATTGTACCTTTGAGGGTACAATTATAAAGAGTGTACCTTCGAGTACAAAAAAGTACTCATATCGTACCTCTGTTTTTTAGAGTGTAGATTCAGCGAGTCCGATATCTAAAGGTAATTTAGGAGCACACAGCGAAGGCACAATCTCCCTTTCGTTTCAGTTAAGTTCTAGGAACAACCAAAAGGCCCTTGTTAGAGGATCTCAGAGATCTGTTGGTCATAAGGGGAACTAGCAGTTCACTAATGTATTCTGTCACATCGCCATGTAGAGCCTTATAAGTAAGAACTAACACCTTAAAATCAATCCTAAATTTCACTGGGAGCCAGTAAAAAGAGAGGCTAGTACTGGGCTGATGTGCTCACTTTGTCTAGTTCTTGTTAACTGCATTTTTGACCACTTTGAGTTTTACTAGAGTTCTTTTTTTAGACAGTCTAAAAAAAGTTTTTATTGTTTTTTTTTCTTCTTCTATTACTAAATGGAAGAAAAGCATCTGTCAAATGTAATGTAATGTAATGTAACATTTGGACATATAGTGTAATTTGTAAATTAGTAATTTGTAGATTAGTGGATTAATTGGTTTTATTAACTGAAAATAAAATGATGGTTTGTGTATTATTTCAATTTGAATAGAGTTGAATTACCTAAGTAATGTATTGAAAATTATGCCTGAACTGCAGAATAATAAATATATAACTTAGATAAACTCTACAGTTACTGTATGTAGAAACCTGATCATACTATATGTTTCATTTTTAATACTGTACAAAAACATTCACCAGGTGCTGAATAATTTCCCTAATATCTGATTGTCCTTCATTTCAATACTATCAAGTTTAAGTATTCAAACATATCCTCATTTCTTATCTGTAATGTAACATAACTACTCTAATTAAAAACTGCCATGCTGCTCCTCAACGTATGTTAACATAACGTGCATTGTTTCCTATCTTACTGCAGTCATTCAGATAATGAAGGCCAGAGTCCTGGTGGTTGTTGGGTTGTTCCTGTCCATCCAAACCAGTTTCCTCTCAGCTGAGGGTGACAGTTTAGGTCTTCTTCCAGATCTTGGTAAATTGGCTCCACATCCCAGTAACTAGTAATCATGTATAGTTGTTTGAACTGCCAGACAAAGCCTGTTTATGTAGTTAATCCTGATTATGAACAGGATGTTAAGAGGTTTTGGTTTTAACAAGAGAAAAGATTCTTTGTAGCTTTCAGTACCACTGAGAGCTTAGCAAACACAGGTACAGAACCCACACTGCTATGCCCTATTCCTCTGGCAATACGTCCCTAAAGGGACTAGACAAGCTGTGTGTGAGTGTGTGCATTTGCACATCGATGTCAGAAATGGGTGCAACTTAAATTAGCTCAATGCATTATTATCAAGGAGTGTCCACACACATTTGGACATATAGTGAACACTGTAAGAAGTAGATCCAAAAATTAAATATTAAAATATTGCTTTTGTTAATTTAACAAACTTAAAAATTAAGAAAGACATCCAACTGCAGGAAAACCTACTTTGGGGTATTTTCATATGTGTTGCTACAGCATTGTATTGGCCTGGTGACTGCTGTAGCAGAATAAATGTTCTTGTACAGACCTTCTGCTTCAATAATGACATATGCTGCAAACTGGTGTTTCACTGTACAAATGAAAAAATATTTAATATAATTACTAAATATACAGGAAAAGCAACAGTGGCGGATTAAGGTGATCAGGGTCCCTAGGCTACACTTTGAATGGGCCCCCCATCCCAAACACTTCTACACACACACGCACTCACACTCACACTTACACACACACACAAAATTGTCCGCTCCTAGAAAGCAACCAAAGCAAAGGAATGGGAATTTCAGACAGTCACTCAATGCAAGAGAGCAGCTTTTTATATATCTTAAATATAAATTAAAACAACAGCAACTGTTGGCAGCTGTACAAAATGCCTGGCACAGAAACAAAGTTTGAGTTCTATACTTGAGAAAGGCATTGATTGCAATGAATTTGCCTCCAAGTATTAAAGTAATCCTTATATTTATAAATCAGTTTGTCCAGTTACTTTGAAGCCTGCTAATATCGAGGGAATGTGTAAAAAGTGTAATTCTTGAACCACAAAATGTCAAGCATATTGAACGAAAGCTAAAAGCACTGTAATAATGTCTTGATTGTGTCATTTCAAATTGAAATTGGTAGTGTATTTGAGCAACGTTAAAAAAGGGTGTTCAAATTCTTACGAAGCCAACTGTTTGTCACAGCTTAGCTACCCGAATGGTTTTTACTAGGTATTTACTAGAACCTTGAACAGCATTTGTTACTGATATTAAAAGGAAATAATTAATTAAATATTGTGCAACATCAAAGCAGAGCAGTCACTATATTAAAACAATTACTATGTATTTTAAGAAAATAGTAGTAGGCATAGTGCACAATAAATATATTACTAATCAGTATCGGTCATTGTCCCAAAGAGTATTGAATATTATTAAAGAGAAAATGTAGACCTAATCATTCCTGCATGTTTCATATTTAATACTGAACAAAGAACATTCACAAAGTGCTGTCTTATTTCCCTAATGTCTGATTGTTCTTCAGTTCCATATTATCGAGTTTAAGTATTCAAACGTCTCCTCATTTCTTATCTGTAACAGGACATATCCAAGCCCAAATTTCACCTCATCAACCTATAACACAATTTGCATTTACTTTTACCATGTTGCTCAGGTGTTGCTGCTACACTATTCAAATACTATTCTTTGTATCCTAGTTTTCTTTTATAATTTCTGTTTAAGTAATTTACTGAAGTAAATTTACAACAGGAACTATTTTCTTCAATCCATACTTACATCAATGTTGCACCTTGACCAGGCACTTTTGATGACCAATTACTGGATTCTGGCAGAACTTGTACCTGAATTTTAAGCACACTTCACATTTTTTTTCTAATAGGACTGAGGTTTTGATTTGTATGAGGTAAAAAATGAGAATGTAAGATCCATTGCACAATAAAATACAGGGAAATACTACCATTAAACATTTTTATTCATGATTTTATCTGTGATTCCTCGCAGACTATTACTGTAATTAATGCAATTATTTTGTAAGTTACACAATATATCATATAATATATATATGATAATTTGACAATATATCATTAATTTTTACTTACATTTAAATATCAACTGGTAAAATCTAAATTCTGAAAAAGAATAAAAAGAGATTAATCACAAAATGTTCTTGTAAATAATCCTAAGCTTATCCCAAGTTCCATATGCCAGCAATGGTGGTTTGTTTTTCATTTGTGTGAACAGATATTCCAGTATTTCCAGGATTTCCTGAATGTTTGAGGAACAGAAGATGTCTGAAGATAAAGCTTCTGGATTCAGCCTTCTTGCAAATTAGTTTGAGATATCTAAAGACCATTGTAATTTTTAAGCAGTATGGATCACAAAGTCATATCAAAACTAAAATGTTTAATTGTGTTTTTTTTGTTGGTTTGTCAATAAAGTCCACATTTTCCAAAAGAAAATGAAAGAAAGAGTATAATGATATGAAAAAGACTCATCTGTTTTGTCTATCTACCTGATAGAACGAAGACATTCTTGCTAATCTAATTTTACTATACTTTTATCTATTTTCTCTGTGACAGTTACAGCATGACATATGCAACCACAATAACTGAACTATATTCACATTAGATTAGATATAGACAAGAGATTGTTCTCTTTATGGATGCATTAGGACTCTGTTTTGTTAAGACTTTTCCTCATAAAGCATGTTTATGGCACAAAATGTATGGTTTGATACCTAACACTTTTATTATAGAAAAATATAGAAATTATACAAATTTAGCAATTAAAATGTTAATATACTCATTATATAAAATCCATTTGGAAAGTCTTTATACTCTTTCACATGTATCTTATGTTGTTTTCTTATGCTAAAAAGAAAAAACATGTGCTGTGCTCTGTACTGTGATTTTTTGTAATTTTTGCAAAATTATGTTTTAAAAAGGAAAAACTAAAATCTTGCATAGACAAATAATCAGACCCACAACTGACAATGCATATGAGAGCAAAAAACAAGCCATGAGGAGCAAAGAATTATGAACAACATTTCAAAGGGATAGATAATTATACAAATACATACATTAGTAAAAATAAACAAATATATGCAGCATATTATTTGAGGCTAAATATATTCCTGCTCTCAGAATTCTTGAAATGTTGACTAAAATACTTTTTAACTAAATTTGTAATATTAAAAAACATATTGCTAAGATTGCCCTGTAATAGAAAATATATTAATATGTTTTAATAAATTGAAAATGAGTAATGAGTTGAAAATATGCCTTGTACACATCTAAAATTCTGAGTTGACATTGTGAGCTGATTAAGAACTGGCTGTCTGAAGCAGCCACTGTTCATGTAAAATATGTTATCATACATCTATTCAGTGTATTTACTTATCACATTTAGGGAATTTCCTGTCTTGTCCATAGATGGAAATGTCTTATTTGATAAGTCTATGCTCCTCCACGACATGCCTGTATATAACTTCACTCTTCTCTTACTACAGTCTTAAAGAGACATCCAGAGATAACCAGCTGCTCTTCTGAAATTTACTTCAGTCTGAAGATGAGGCTTCTGGGTGCAGTTTTTCTGTGCACTGGTCTGGTGAATCTGGTTCAAGGAGCACTTGTAGATAACTTTGATAAATGCAATCAGTTCTTTTTGGCAAGGCAGCCACCAACTTTTGATGGGCAGTTGACACCAGACTACAGAAAAGATTATCGCTTAATTTGCCAGACTCAGAATGGTCGTGATTATGAATATTTTACACTCTACGACACCAGAATGAAGATACCTCTCTACAGCGCCTACAGGTTTCATAAGAGGCTTATGGACCAGATAATTACCAGAGATGCAGCATGGAAGATTGAACCTCAGGTTTGTCCAGAAATCATATTTTAATTCCATTCGATCTAATTCATATAATTACTATGCATTTTATAACAGTCAAGTATTTATTGTCCTTGATAAGATCATTATATCAAACTAAATTACTGTATGTCAACTGATACTGTGCAACATTTACATACATATATCATAAACAGTATTGAACTGTTTTTGAACAGTTTAGATCAAATGAATATTGTTTGGATGTAATGTAACAATAATGTTTAATACACTCAATAATTTTGGAACTAAACTGGTACTCACGGAAAGAGAAAATGGCTTGCATCTCTAGTTTTGTGCCATGTTTGGTATCTTATGTAAACAAATGAGGAAAAAAGAGATTTCTGAGGTATGTACAGTATAAGTTGTGCAGATGTACACAAGCCATGGAATACTAGCTACTGCATTCAGAATAAAGATCAAGGCACATTAATGCTACACTGTCTAAATATTAAAATGAAGTAAAAGAAATCTTACATTTGGAACGTCATTCAAGTCATTATCTTCCTTTATATAATGTAAGATGAATAAATAAAACTTTAAAATAAGCATGGTCTTAAGGAAACAACAAATATTGGCAAATTGAAATAAAAAAACAGAAATTCAATCATGAAAATGATTTTTCTTCTTTAACTGGTAAAACTGCATCTTGTAAAAGTATGATATCATGTCAGCAATTAAATTTGTTTATCATATTTTTCAGCTCGATGGAAGTCGGTTGGCCTATATGAGCCAAATAAGGAGTTCTGAAATACCTGTTAAAGACAGGGGTATTCACCAGGCTGTAAACAGAGACTATCACAATTCTGGCTATGACAAGGGCCACCTGTATCCAGTGAATCACGCTTATGATCAGAAAGCTGCGGATGGGACCTTCACCCTCACCAATGCTGCACCACAAAACTGTATGTTCAACAAAGAATGGTATAATAAAGTGGAGAGGGTTGTAGCTCAGACATTAGAAAATTGCGAACATGGTTTTATGTACGTTGTCACAGGGGTGATATATAGCAATAACAAATTGAATAATCGTGTAAATGTGCCCTCTCATTATTGGACTGCTTACTGTTGTGAGAACAAATTTTCTGGCACTTATGTAATGTCTGAGAATCTTGATGTTAATTATAATACAGTAAAAAATTTTCAAACTGATACAAAAATTAAACCTTTTGGTGGCAATTGTTTATTTTAGATATCCGGTTACTTTATTCTTCAAGTAATGATTCAAGTCTTTGAAACTTATTTTGAACTAATTTAAAATATTGTGAAATGGCTTTCACTTTACCTGGATGGTTTATTACAGATGCTTCATAGAGGCTCACCTAACATTTAAATAACATTCAACCAACATTAATCCGAATATCTAATATATGTAACTAAACTTTCAGCTGAATGTAAATCATTGTCAATGGAATCTAATCCTACACCTAACCATAATGCTAACCTTAACCATAACCTTGAATCAACCCTAAACCCCAACCTAAGTCTAACAATAACCTAAAACTTAAACCTAAACCTCAATATAACCTAAAACTTAAACCTAAACATCACAATAACCTAAAACATAAACCTAACCCTTACATTAAAAATAACCCAAAACTTAAACCTAACCCTAACAATAGCCTAAACCTAAATCTATCCCTAACAATAGCCTAAACTTAAATCTATCCCTAACAATAGCCTAAACTTAAATCTATCCCTAACAATAGCCTAAACCTAAATCTATCCCTAACAATAGCCTAAACCTAAATCTATCCCTAACAATAGCCTAAACTTAAATCTAACACTAACAATAGAAATAACCCAAAACTTAAACCTAACCCTAACAATAGCCTAAACCTAAATCTATCCCTAACAATAGCCTAAACCTAAATCTAACCCTAACAATAGCCTAAACCTAAATCTATCCCTAACAATAGCCTAAACTTAAATCTAACCCTAACAATAGCCTAAACCTAAATCTAACCCTAACAATAGCCTAAACCTAAATCTAACCCTAACAATAGCCTAAACCTAAATCTAACCCTAACAATAGCCTAAACCTAAATCTAACCCTAACTATAACCTAAACTTAAATCTAACACTAACAATAGAAATAACCCAAAACTTAAACCTAACCCTAACAATAGCCTAAACCTAAATCTATCCCTAACAATAGCCTAAACTTAAATCTAACCCTAACAATAGCCTAAACCTAAATCTAACCCTAACAATAGCCTAAACCTAAATCTAACCCTAACAATAGCCTAAACCTAAATCTAACCCTAACTATAACCTAAACTTAAATCTAACACTAACAATAGAAATAACCCAAAACTTAAACCTAACCCTAACAATAGCCTAAACCTAAATCTAACCCTAACAATAACCTAAACTTAAACCTAACCCTAACAATAGCCTAAACCTAAATCTAACCCTAACAATAACCTAAACTTAAATCTAACACTAATAATAGAAATAACCTAAAACGTAAACCTTACAATAACAGTAACCTAAAACTTAAACCTAACCCTAACAATAACTCTTGAAGGGCATTGGGTTAGGCTTAAGTCTAAATCTAAAAGGCATCAACAATGGACCATCCAGTTTAAGTGTTACCATGTCCTTTAAATGTTCTCCAATGTTTTTCCAAAATCCTTCCTCTAGATGTGATGTAGAGTTAACTGTTGATATTTTAGTTATTGTAGTAGCTCTATTGTATAAATATGTTTAAATATTACTCTGAACTCTGATCATGTCTCTGTCTCTTTATTTATCCCACATCATCAAGCTGTTGATCACTAACATTTGAATATGTTATGCTTTTGAATATGCAGTTTGATTCCTGAGTTGTTCTGAAACAATAAAAAAAAATGTATAACTGAGAAGTACATGTTTGAACTGGTTCTGATGAGATGAAGACTGAACTTTTTGAGGTTCATTCTAAGCGGCATTTGTAGAGAAAAACAGCTAATGCTCATCACCTGCCCAATACAATCTCAACAGTGAAACATGGTGGTGGCATCATAATGCTGTGGGGGTGTTTTTAGCTCTAGGGACAGGATGACTGGTTGTAATTAAAGAAAAGATTAACATGCAGCCAAGTACAAAGATTTCCTGGAAGAAAACCTCTGCTCTGGACCACAGACTGGGCCAAAGTTTAACCTTCCAACAATACAATGACCCTAAACACAGATAAAATAACAAAGGAGTGGCTTCGGAACAACTCTGTGACTATTCTTGACTGGTCCAGCCAGAGCCCTCACCTAAACCTAATTGAGCATCTCTGGAGAGACCTGAGAGGATCTGCAAAAAGGATGGCAGCTTTGAAAAGGTTGTTGCATCATTCCCAAGAAGACTCATTGGTATACCAGCTCAAATAGGTGCTACTCAATACTGAGCAAAGGGTCCGAATACTTACGACCAAGTGCTATTTCAGATGCCAGATCATACCTTGTTTGTGGAAGTTTGAAGAAATGGATAATGTATATGGAAACAAGGACATGGTCATAATGTTTGAACTGTATACATAAATATTCTGAGTGTGCTGTTTTTGAGCCAATCATTTTCCAGTTGCAAATGTTGACGATCTAAACTTAACTCAATTATATAAAGTTGATTCAACGCAACGATTGAATAGAAATACATAATACAAATATCACTTTACATATGAAGTGGGATTACAGCAGTGTGGCTGACAGTTTGACACTGCACCAGAGGGTTTATTTTAGAAGCTTGTGGAATCTATAAACTCTGTTCCAATAGTAGTTTGTACAATCTGAAGGCAAGGAGGCCATCTGGAGGTCTATCTGTGCAGATACACTGCAGACAGTATTCAGTGCCTGCAGGTCAGAGCAGCACAGAGAGAGAAGCAGACAGTCAGTGTGTATAGTTCTTCTTGTGTGTGCATGCACGGGAAATTACACCTGAGCTCCTGCACTGTAAAAATAAAAAAGTTGAGAAAACTCAAAATATCAAGGCAACTTACTGCACTAGATTTTTTTTTTTCAGTTTTGAGACCAACTCAGTCTTTTGAAGTTTTGAAGAAAACCACATGCATTTGTGCCAACCAGAAATCTTTAGCCCAGATCATTATTTTTTATTTATTTATTTTTTTTATGAATTGAAACTTCAAATATTAAATCTCACCAACTTAAAAATGTAATTTGTGTCTTAATTGGCCTGATTTAATTTTTTTTACAAAATGTGCACTGCAAGTTTTGATGATTTCTTAGGACCAACTAAACTAACATTTTTGTTCATTTAACATAGTGTGGCGTGAGGAGGTGGGGGAGTTGTGGGTCCGCCCCACGCCAGAGGCATATATACTCAGCCTCAGCCCTCATTTGGGGAGACTTTCACTGGGGAGCGGAGGGCTGAGGCCGCACGGACCTAAAGTAAAGACTAAAAAGGGAGACTACTGAATTCTAGAGCCCCAATGGGCTGGTATTATGTTTTAAGTTTGTTTTTGGGTGTGGTGGAGGACATTTGAAGCCAAATAAAGGTATGTTTTGAGTTTATTTACTCCACGTGTCGGTGTATCTCTGTGAGCTTCCTCCTTCCAGGTCACAGTGGTCACGCCCCTAACCCCAGGGGTCTACCACAATAGCAACTAGGTAATTGGAATTTATGACTATTAAATATCTGCATTATTGTCAGTCATGTAAGATTGCAATTAATGCAAATGTAACCAGATGGACTCAGCCAGCATATAACTATACTGGGCAGCACAAAAAATAGTAACTTACTCTTACAGACTTCAACACTGAGGCCAGAAAGTTACTATTATATAACACATGCAAATATGAACATTTCAAGAGAAGGCATCTTGTGGAGAATGACTACACACTGATGGTGAGTGAGAGGTGGAGGGGCACTATGCAAATAGTGTTATTATCTTTAAGAGAAAACCCCTGCAGAATTGCTCCATAGTCGCCAACAAAATAAAGGGTCAAACTGAGCATGTGCTGAGTGGTTGGTTTGGCCTCGACTAGGATTCAACTACAATTAGTACATTTTGCCAACACAGATTATTTAGTTAGACCTACTTTTAACAAGAAACTTAATAAAATAAGTTGTGGTGATTAGTTTGCTATATTTTAGGGTGCAAATTTAATATTTCTAATTCAGACTTAAAAATAACATTAAGCAGAACAATTTTAAGTTTTGTTTTTTACAGTATGTGCTTTTTTTTGAGCTGCTTATTCACGCATTCCATGAAGAGGAATTGAATTATAAAGAAAAAAAAACACAAAACATAAATCATGCTATTACATATTGAGCTATGTAATAATGACCTGAGCGAAAAGGCCTATGGTGCTCTGCTAAGTATGAACCAGCAACTCTGTATCAGACTTCCCAAGTCTTCCAAAAGTTGCGGGAGTCTATCGCATATCAATAACGGATCCCTGATGCCCGCAAGTCAGATAAATCTCCCAGAATCTAGAACGAGTGGCCCGAGTTAACACAAGTGTGCACACAGGAGACATTTTTTCCCAATTGCTTGAGGTGCTCCTCGCGTGTTCTGATTGGCCTGTTCTCTACAAAGAGTCTGTGATTCAGCCAATCAGTTTTTAGCGTGGGCGGTAGGGGTGTCACGATTTTGATATTTAATCGAAATCGATCGAAATTATGTCATGGTCTCGAGCATCGAAGTCAAAAAGATGATCGACGATCCCTCCCTCTAAGCTACGCAAATATGCACACTCTACGCAAATGGCAAAAAAAACTTGTCATTCTCAGGGACCGAGTCTTTTTTTTTTTTCATGTTTAACTGTTATAGTAGGACAGAGTTCAGTTTGTTAAGGCTCTAATTGTTCTATTATTTTGTACATGACTGTTCCTGTATTTTTTTATTATTTATTTTATGTTGCACATTGCTGTTTTAGTAGTGCACACTGCTGCTACCAAAAAAGCCACTAGATGGCATTACATATATATCTTAATTAAATCATTAAAATTTGACCATAGTGACCATTAATGTGGTGTATTACAGATCATGTGTATTACTTTGCATCACTTATATCAAGCCCACCTTTTGAAATAAGATATTGTAAATTGGATAAATCAAACCAATGACTGACCATAGACTAATCTAAAACTGGCACAGGCCTCTCTGCTGTAAAAAAAAGAAAAAAGAAAATCGAGAAACGAGTCGAATCGTGACCCTAAAATCGGAAATAAAATCGAATCGAGGATTTAGAGAATCGTGACACCCCTAGTGGACGGGCAATATTTTTTCCCCCCTCTTGGACGGGATGCGTTCAGTGAGTAAGAGAAGGAGCATCATGTGTCCCATCAAAACTCATTTCACCTCTGACTACTCTAAAGTATATCCATGTCTAAAACAAACAATGAAAGTCTTGCCCACTGTACAGTTTGTAATAGAGATTTTAGCATTGCCCACGAAGGACTAAATGATTGCAAAAGGCATGTTGATGTGAGTTAATGTTACTCTATCCAGCTTTGGAAAAAAATAAGAGATCACTTAAAAATAATGAGTTTCTTTAATTTTACCAAATTGAAAACATCTGGAATATACTCAAGAGGAAGATGGATGATCACAAGCCATCAAACCAAACTGAACTGCTTGAATTTTTGCACCAGGAGTGGCATGAAGTTATCCAAAAGCAGTGTGTAAGACTGCTGGAGGAGAACAAGCCAAGATGCATGAAAACTGTGATTAAAAAACTGGGTTATTCCACCAAATATTGATTTCTGAACTCTTAAATCTTTATGAATATTAACTTTTTTGTCTTTGCATTATTTGAGGTCTGAGCTCTGCATCTTTTTTTGTTATTTTAGTCATTCTCTCATTTTCTGCCAATAAATGCTCTAAATGACAATATTTTTATTTGGAATTTAGAGGAAATGTGACCCTTGTCACATTTCAATGGATTTTATTCCAAGTCATTTTGGAGCATTTGGAGCATTTCGAGGTTTTTATTCTAAGGTGGACTCTGAGACACACAAATTGTAATTCCAAGGAAGACTTCAAGTTACAATTGTGAGGACTTCATGTTGTAATTCTCATACAGACTCCAAATGGGAATTCTGTAACTTGAAACATTGCAGTAATAAATGCGTAAGTCATTTTGGAACATTTCTAATGGTTCATTTATCACAAAACTGACATGTAAAAACAGCTTCTAGATTCACATTATGTCAAAAAGGTAAAAAACTAAAAAAATGTTTGTTCTGTGGAACAACCTGAATATATAACTAAGAATATCTACCTATAGTTCCTAATCACCACCCCCACAGTCTTTACACTGACTGAGGGTCTGCTTCTCTCTTATACGCAGGAAACAACAACAAACACCACCTTGTTTTCGAGTTGCAGTGAAGAATACAGTAAAGAACAGATACTATTCTGAAGAAACACAAAGAACTGAAACCAGAAACCCATATCCAACAACCAAAACAAATACCTGCCCGGTGTTTCCATTTACATGGAAATGTACACAAAGCCTAACTGGTGCCAGGAATGGTTCCAGGTGTCGCACAATGGAACAGCACCAGTATGAAGTCTTTCATGTGTCTGAGAGGGGCCTTTCTCACGCCAGTGGAAATATGTGTTTGTGTCTCTCAGTAGGACCTGTTTAAAAACAGGTTTATTACCACAGAAAGCTGCAATCATCTTCTACATAGCTCTTCTTTATTTACAGAACATACCAAGAAATATAACCATGACCTTTACACAGATAACATCAAATACACTGATTTAACCAAGCCATTCTTAGACTACTTAGAGTTCCATTCAGTTTCAGATCAGATAGGTTGTAGCAGATCAGTGTTGATAAGGTTTGAAGGGCAGTGAGAATAAAACATAAATGAATAGAACATATGCATGTTAAAGAATTGGAATGGAACACTGTCTGAACAAAAAAAAAAAGTCACCACCAAAAAAAGGTCACCATCTTTAGCTTTGATTGCAGCACACATTCACTGTTTCATTGTTTCAATAAGCTTCTGCAATGTCACACAATTTATTTTAATCAAGTGTTGCATTCATTTTTACCAAGATCTTGCAGCAGCATTGATGATGGTGGAGTCTGCCCGCTGCACAAAGCAGCTCTTCTCCATCCAGCACATCCCAAAGATTCTCAGTGAGGTTAAGATCTGGACTCTGTGGTGAACTCTCTCAATCCATGTGTGAAAATTATGATCTCATGCTCCCTGAATCACTCTTTCACAATTCCAGACCCATGAATCCTGATATTGTTATCTTGGAATATGCTCGTGATCATCAGGGAAGAAAAAATCCATTGATGGAATAACCTGGTCCATATTCAGTATATTCAGGTAGTCAGCTGACCTCATTCTTTCAGCACATACTGTTGCTGAACCTAAACCTGCAGACCAACTGCAGCATCAACCCCACATCATTTACTTACTTAAAACCAGGTGTTTACACATTTTTTTGGCCAAATTTTCTAAATTCACTGACAGCAATTTACCAATTTGCTACTACTACACAGTGTATCAAAAGAGACATTGCCGCATTTCCAGTAGAAGAAATGCATTGACAAAAACACATTCCCATTCTTAAGCTTAAAAATATTTATTTCTTAACATGTAAGAGAATAATCTTTGATATCAGTGTCATCACCACCTTCCCACTGTTTTATTTTTAAGAAACTGAAGATATTTGTTGCTGCATGTTCATCAATTTATAATATTCTTTTAAATAATATTAATTTCTTTTATTGTGTCCATGTCTCATTTTGAGTTATCAAATGCCATGTTTAGCTTAAATTGTTTATCTTGTTTTGCAGCTTGTCATAACAGGATGGATGCTTGAATTACAAGAAATATAAAGTGATTTAGCTTTGAAATCTGGGAAGTCTTATAACTTTGATTAATAGAATTAAACATATTTTAAAAACCTTTTTCAGGGCCAAAAAGCACAGTATTCTTTTTCAGCCACAGCTGCAGTCATTACAATGCCAAAATTACATTACACATCACACATTAACTCAATCACTTAATCAACTTTTATTTTTTTTTTTTAACAGAAACAACTCTGCATCCCATTTTCCACCACATCTTACAATTTTTGTCAGGGCCAGGCAGGAAGACAGGCATGAGGCGAGCACGGACAAAATAAAGAGGCTTTAGTAGAAAAGGGACAATCCAGAATTACGGTCAACAACGGGCAGGGTCAAATCCAAAAGACAAAAATGTAAGGAAGTAAACATACTATGGAGTGAGAGACAGTCCAGATCAAAACACAGTAAGGTAGAATCAGAGGGCAAGAATCAGAGTCATTCAAAAATACAAAAAAAGGCAAAACAGAATTAAGCTAAACATGGGCAAGAGAGAGCTTTCTAATGATGGATGGAACCAATCAAATACTATGATTTTTGTATAGTCTGAAGTGTTATTATAACTATGATAAATATAATTTAAAATCTGAAAAAAAAATTTTAAGGACCAAAAGGTACAGTATCCTGATAATGATTCACTGGACGGGATTAGTTTCTCAGGGGGTTCTGGGGTAATTTTCTGAATGCTGTGGTCCTCTGGTTATTTTAGTCCTGTCCGGGTGCACATCTCTAAATTTCATCACTTCACGTTTAATAAAATAGCTATTTGTCCACTACCACTCACCGTAATTACACTTTGGGCGTGTGTTTCCACGGAGATCCACGTAAATTGTGACACAACAGCAAGTGGAAATGGAGGAGTTATTGAACGCAATGTCACGTGACCGAGAAAGCCAAAAAAACTTACTGGTCCTCCTGTTTTTTTTTTATTGCAGTCCACACGCAAGAGTTTTATCACTGAGTAGAAGTGTAAAATATTTTTCACAGAAGTTTTCCTGAGAAACGTCTGGATAGGGCTTTAGTCATTACAACATTTTTTTTTTAAATCAACTTAAGGGTTCATATTCCCATCTCTTTAACAAAACAAATATTCTTTTAAAAGCAAAACTTGTTCTATGGCATCATACAAAGAACCCTTTGAAGCACCTTCATTTTAAAGGAATGCAGTGTAAAAAAGTAACAGTGGTCTTATCAGGGTATACATGGTATACACACCCCCACACTGAGGAATTCCATTCATATTGTACAGTAGTGCTAGTACAGTGCTCTGTGTGCAAAGATGCACCTTTCAGTGTGTTTTGGAGAGGAGTCAAAACAAACCCATGGTAGAGACATGACACTTGATATGATTGCATCTGCCACTGAGATCTGAATAGCTGTGCTGTGTGTTGGTTGTTGTTTTTTCGTTTTGTGACTTTTGATTCAGTTCTTTCTAAAATTCCTTAACAGTATAACTGACACCACCTGATTGTCTACCACACTACATGGTTGGTGTGTGTGTGTTTGTGTTAGGTAGGGCGGTGTTGTGTGTGTTTTCATGAGTGCTTTTAATGATGCAGAGCGTCTCAGGAATGTATGTGAAACTGTACAGTTAATTACATTTCCATTGAAAGGAACTTCTGTAATGAAGGATGCTTGTTAAATTTCCCACAAGTGTTAAAGTTTTACTGTGGTGCTCACCTCAGCATTGCCCACGCTAAAGACCACAGAAGCTGTGTGGCTACTGGAGTCTTTAAGAGAAATTTTACTGCAACTTCCCTGGTGAAAAAGAAATATACTTAATTGTCCTTAAAACATATTGAGAGATATCTAAGTATACTGTAAATATACGAACAGATTTACAGTACAGGCCAAATGTTTGGACACACCTTCTTTTTTTCCAATGCGTTTTCTTTATTTTAGGACCAAGGCAGAATTCTGAAAAGGAATTCTGGGCTGGACTACAAGCCGGAATTCTGAGGGAGAATTTTGAAGTGGAATTCTAAAGCAGACTTTCATCTGAATTCTAAAATGGACTCCAAAATCGGAATTTTAAGTTGGAATTCCAAGGTGGTCTCCAGCTAAAAACTCTAAGGCAGAATTCCAAGGTGGAATTTCAAGGAGAACTTAGAGTCAGAATTGCGAGTCAGACAAAAAGTTAAATCATGGATGGGATTCTAAGGGTAGAAACATACTTGCTGTTTGCCCATGTGTTCGCGTAGACAACCGGCTGCATTGTTAATGTGACTGAGAACATACTAGCCTAAGTGCAACACGTGTAACTGGAGGCCTCCACTAGAGGGCAGAACGTAGAATAGGCTTCGGGATTTACACAATGTAAAGATGGCAAAGAGCTTCCTGATGTGAACAACGGCTACACTGCCCCTAGCAGTTATGTGTGTATTGCACCACGCGTACGCGTACACATGCACATCCTACGCTCCAAACAGACGCAGGATACGCGAAGCAGCCATGATGCGTACATAATGATGTGTACTAGTTAACAGCAAGTATATCTCTACCTTAAAGCAAACTTAAAGTTGGAACTGAGAAGGTGGATTCCAAGTTGTAATTTTGAGGTGGACTTTCAAGGTGGAAGTGTAATCCAACTTTTAATTCAAATCCAGAATTCCGAGATACACTCCAAGTAAATTCTTATCAATGCATTAAGCTGTTTATGTATTCATCTTTTAGCTTAACCATTTGCAAATAGCTTGAAGAAAGTCCAGTAGTCCAGTAAAGCCCATTTCCCATTGGGTCAGATACATAGTTGCAAGAAAAGGTATGTAAACTCTTTGGGATTTCTTGGATTACTGCATCAATTGGTCATTAAATGAGTTCTGATCTTCATCTACGTCACAACAATAGAAACACAGTCTGCTTAAACTAATACCACAATAAAAAGTATATGTTTGCATGGTTTTATTGAACATGACATGTTAACATTCACAGTGAGGGGAGATAAGTATGTGAATATTTGGATTTAATAACTGGTTAATCCTCTTTTGGCAGCAAAAACCTCAACCAAACGTTTTCTTGTAGTTGCAGATCAGACCTGCACAACAGTCAGGAGGAATTTTGGATCATTCCTCTTCACTAAACTGTTTCAGTTTAGCTATAATATTATTGGGATATCTGGTTTAAATCGCTCTCTTGAGGTCATGATGCCACAGCATCTCAATTGGGTCGAGGAGGTCAGGACTCTCCAGAAGGCGTATTTTCTTCTGTTGAAGCCATTCGGTTGTTGATTTACTTCTATGTTTTGGGTCGTTGTCCTGTTGCATCATCCATCCTCTATTGAGCTTCAGTTGGTGGGCAGATGGTTTTAAGTTTTCCTGCAAAATGTCTTGGTAAACTTAATTTTTCTGTTGATGATGGCAATCTGTCCAGACCCTGAGGCAGCAAAGCAGCCCCAATCCATGATGCTCCCTCCACCATGCTTCACAGTTGGGATGAAGTTTTGATGATGGTGTGCTGTGCCTTTTTTCTCCACACATAACGAATTTTCTCCTTCCAAACAACTCAATTTTGGTTTCATCTGTCCACAGTATATTAAGCCAGTACTGCTGTGGAACATACAGGTGCTCTTTTGCAAACTTCAAAAACGTGCAGCAGTGTTTTTTTTTAGCAGTGGCTTCCTCTGTGGTGTCCTCCCATGAACTCCATTCTTGTTTTAATGATTTCCTGATTGTAGATTTGTCAACAAAAACGTTAAAAGCATGTGCCAGAGATTCCTGTAAGTCTTCAGCTGACACTCTGAGCTGAGAGGATTCTTCCTCACCTCATTGATCATTCTACACTGTGCTCTTGCAGTCATCTTTACAGGATGACCACGCCTAGGGAGAGTAGCAACAGTGCTGAACTTTCTGCATTTGTAGACTGTCTGTCTTACCGTGGACACATGAACATTAGGGCTTTTAGAGATAGTTTTGTAACCCTTTCCAGCTTCATGTAAGTCAACAATACTTGAACGTAGGTCTTCTGAGAGCTCTTTTGTGCTAAGAGGCATGATGCACATTAAGCAATGCTTCTTAAGAACAGCAAACTCAAAACTGGTGTGTGTTTTTTTAAAGGGCAGGGCAGCTTTAACCAACACATCTATTCTTATCACATTGTTTGGACTCCAGGTTGGCCGATTCATGGCTCCAATTAGCTCTTAGAAAAGTCATTAGCCTAGGAGTTCACATACTTTTTTCCCCCTCACTGTGAATGTTAACATGTTGTGTTCACTAAAACCATGCAAACATATATATTTTTTCTCTGGTATTAGTTTAGGCAGGCTGTGTTTATCTATTGTTGTGACCGTATCTGGGCAATCTGATGCAATATGTGTGTAAAGGAAATCCCTGTATTTCTGTTTCTTCAGCACTGGTGTTCCTCGTTGTTTCGTCTTAAGCAGCTTTAGCTAAATTATGTCTATGAAGAAGGTTTTATGGGAAAGAAGTTTATGCAATGATAAAGTAAACTGATATCACTGCATCATTGCATTACCTGTTTTATAAAGGTAGTTTGTGTATTCGATTACTTTCCTGATAATGGTGAATGATTACCATCCACGGAACTTCATATCTGTACTCTTCAGTGCAATGGTAAGTCATGCGTGCCACCTAAAGTTAATATTTTTGTATCTGGCAATGAGAATGCTAATACAAACTAGAAAAGGCAAAGTTCGTGAACGAACTTTAAGTTGGCTTGTCAAATAGTTACTAAGTTGAGTAGTGTGTGTGTGTGGTGTGGAGTGTGTGGGGTGTGGAGTGGGTTGTGGAGTGTGTTTGGTGTTGTGTGTTTGGAATGTGGTGTGGAGTGATGTATGTGTGGTGGAGTGTGGGGTGAGTTGTGTGTATCAGGTGTGGAGTGTGTGTGTTATGGAGTGTGTGTGGTGTGGTGTGTAGAGAGTGTGTTGTGGTGTGTGGAGTATGTGTGGTGTGGAGTGTGTGTGGTGTGGTGTATGTGTGGTGGAGTGTGGGGTTTGTGTCAGGTGTGGAGTGTGTGTGGTGTGGGGTATGTGTGGTGTGAAGTGTCTGTGGGGTGGAGTGTGTATGGTGTGGGGTATGTGAGCTGTGGAGTGTGTGTGTGGTATGGAGAGTGTGGGGTATGTGTGGTGTGGGGTGTGAAGTGTGTGGTATGTTTGGGGTGGAGTGTGCGTGGTGTGAGGTATGTGAGCTGTGGAGTGTGTGTGTGTTATGGAGTGTGTGGGGTGTGGGGTATGTGTGGTGTGAAGTGTGTGTGGTGTGGGGTATATGAGGTATCGAGTGTGTGTGTGGTTTAAAGTGTGTGTGGTGTGGGGTATGTGTGGTGTGGAGTGTGTGGTGTTGTGTGAATTGTGTGTGGTATGTGTGGGGTGGAGTGTGTGTGGTGTGGGGTATGTGAGCTGTGGAGTGTGTGTGGTTTAAAGTGTGTGTGGGGTTTGTGTGGTGTGGATTGTGTGTGGTGTGGGGTATGTGTGGTTTGAAGTGTGTGTGGTGTGGGGTATGTGTGGTGGAGTGTGTTTGGTGTGGGGTATGTGTGGTGTGGAATGTGTGTAGGGTGTGGTGTGGAGTGTGTGTAGTGTGGGGTGTAGACTGTGTGTGGTGTGGGGTGTGTGTGGTGTGTAGTGTGTGTGGGGTGGAGTGTGTTTGGTGTGGGGTATGTGTGGTGTGGAATGTGTGTAGGGTGTGGTGTGGAGTGTGTGTAGTGTGGGGTGTAGATTGTGTGTGGTGTGGGGTGTGTGTGGTGTGGAGTGTGTTTGGTGTGGGGTATGTGTGGTGTGGAGTGTGTGGGGTGGAGTGTGTTTGGTGTGGGGTATGTGT
Organism: Astyanax mexicanus; assembly: GCF_023375975.1. Lineage (NCBI taxonomy): Eukaryota > Metazoa > Chordata > Actinopteri > Characiformes > Acestrorhamphidae > Astyanax > Astyanax mexicanus. The sequence goes on along the minus strand of NC_064409.1, from coordinate 71,562,252 downwards.
GGTGTGGAATGTGTGTAGGGTGTGGTGTGGAGTGTGTGTAGTGTGGGGTGTAGACTGTGTGTGGTGTGTGTGGTGTGTAGTGTGTGTGGTGGAGTGTGTTTGGTGTGGGGTATGTGTGGTGTGGAGTGTGTGTAGTGTGGGGTGTAGACTGTGTGTGGTGTGGGGTGTGTGTGGTGTGGAGTGTGTGTGGTGTGGGGTATGTGAGCTGTGGAGTGTGTGTGTGGTATGGAGTGTGTGTGGTGTGGGGTATGTGTGGTGTGGAGTGTGTGGTGTTGTGTGAATTGTGTGTGGTATGTGTGGGGTGGAGTGTGTGTGGTGTGGGGTATGTGAGCTGTGGAGTGTGTGTGGTTTAAAGTGTGTTGGTGTGGGGTATGAAGTGTGTGTGGGGTGGAGTGTGCGTGGTGTGGGCTATGTGAGCTGTGGAGTGTGTGTGGTTTAAAGTGTGTGTGGTGTGGGGTTTTTGTGGTGTGGATTATGTGTGGTGTGGGGTGTGTGTGGTGTGGGGTATGTGTGGTGTGTGGGGTGGAGTGTGTTTGGTGTGGGGTATGTGTGGTGTGGAATGTGTGTAGGGTGTGGAGTGTGTGTAGTGTGGGGTGTAGACTGTGTGTGGTGTGGGGTGTGTGTGGTGTGTAGTGTGTGTGGTGGAGTGTGTTTGGTGTGGGGTATGTGTGGTGTGGAATGTGTGTAGGGTGTGGTGTGGAGTGTGTGTAGTGTGGGGTGTAGACTGTGTGTGGTGTGTGTGGTGTGTAGTGTGTGTGGTGGAGTGTGTTTGGTGTGGGGTATGTGTGGTGTGGAATGTGTGTAGGGTGTGGTGTGGAGTGTGTGTAGTGTGGGGTGTAGACTGTGTGTGGTGTGGGGTGTGTGTGGTGTGTAGAGTGTGTGTGGTGTGGACTGTGGAGTTTGTGTGGTGTGGAGTATGTTTTGTGTGGAGTGAGTGTGGGGAGTGGACTTTGTGTCATGTGGTAAGTGTGTGTGATGTGGGGTGTGAAGTGTGTGGTGTGGGGTATGTGTGATGTGGAGTGTGTGTGGTGTGGGGTATGTGTGGTTTGAAGTGTGTGTGGTGTGGTGTATGTGTGGTGTGTGCGTGTGTGTGTGTGGTGTGGGCTGTGGAGTTTGTGTGGTGTGGAGTGTGTGTGGTGTGGGGTATGTGTGGTGTGGAGTGTGTGTTGTGTAGAGTGTGGTGTGGTGTGTGGAGTGTGTGTGGTGGGGTGTATAGTGTGTGTGGGGTTTGGTGTGTGTGGTGTGGGGTATGTGTGGTGTGGGGTATGTGTGGTGTGGAGTGTGTGTTGTGTAGAGTGTGGTGTGGTGTGTGGAGTGTGTGTGGTGGGGTGTATAGTGTGGTGGGGTGTGGTGTGTGTGGGGTTTGGTGTGTGTGGTGTGGGGTATGTGTGGTGTGGGGTATGTGTGGTTTGATGTGTGTGGTGTGGTGTATGTGTGGTGTGGTGTGTGTGTAGTGTTGTATTGGTTCTGGTGTGGGTTGTGTTCAGCAGTATCTTCTCCATACAGATACAGTACTGAGGAGCAGGGCAGAGAGGGGGGCCGTGCGCAGGATCGGCTGGTGTGTGTGAGATGGCCAACATTCCGCCCATTCATTCCTATGGGGAAAGTTCGTACGATAATTTTACGAAAACCGTAAATCGTATCGGTGAGATCAGCATATCGTCTGAAACGTCTTTGCAAGTTCTGTATGTCTTGTGAATTTCGTGGTTCTAGCTTGAAAATTGTGACTTTTAGAGCAGTTTGAAAAAAGTGTGAATGGAAGTCTATGGGGAAAAAAGTGACTTTGACGGAACCATGCTAGAACCCTGGTTCTCCGATCGCTTAGAAAAGCACAAGCAACTTAAGTGGCTATGGGTTCTACCATCTTGTGAAGTTTGGTGGTTCTAGCTCGAAAACTGTAGGAGGAGTAGCGTTGAGAAATTTTAGCGTAGAATAATAATAATAACTAGAAAAGGCAAAGTTCGTGAACGAACTTTAAGTTGGCTTGTCAAATAGTTACTAAGTTGTGTAGTGTGTGTGTGGTGTGGAGTGTGTGGGGTGTGGAGTGGGTTGTGGAGTGTGTTTGGTGTGGTGTGTTTGGAATGTGGTGTGGAGTGTGGTGTATGTGTGGTGGAGTGTGGGGTGTGTAGAGAGTGTGGTGTGGTGTGTGGAGTATGTGTGGTGTGGAGTGTGTGTGGTGTGGTGTATGTGTGGTGGAGTGTGGGGTTTGTGTCAGGTGTGGAGTGTGTGTGGTGTGGGGTATGTGTGGTGTGAAGTGTGTGTGGGGTGGAGTGTGTATGGTGTTGGGTATGTGAGCTGTGGAGTGTGTGTGTGGTATGGAGAGTGTGGGGTATGTGTGGTGTGGGGTGTGAAGTGTGTGGTATGTTTGGGGTGGAGTGTGTGTGGTGTGGGGTATGTGAGCTGTGGAGTGTGTGTGGTTTAAAGTGTGTGTGGTGTGGGGTTTGTGTGGTGTGGATTGTGTGTGGTGTGGGGTATGTGTGGTTTGAAGTGTGTGTGGTGTGGGGTATGTGTGGTGTGTGGGGTGGAGTGTGTTTGGTGTGGGGTATGTGTGGTGTGGAATGTGTGTAGTGTGGGGTGTAGACTGTTTGTGGTGTGGGGTGTGTGTGGTGTGTAGTGTGTGTGGGGTGGAGTGTGTTTGGTGTGGGGTATGTGTGGTGTGGAATGTGTGTAGGGTGTGGTGTGGAGTGTGTGTAGTGTGGGGTGTAGACTGTGTGTGGTGTGGGGTGTGTGTGGTGTGGAGTGTGTTTGGTGTGGGGTATGTGTGGTGTGGAGTGTGTGGGGTGGAGTGTGTTTGGTGTGGGGTATGTGTGGTGTGGAATGTGTGTAGGGTGTGGTGTGGAGTGTGTAGTGTGGGGTGTAGACTGTGTGTGGTGTGGGGTGTGTGTGGTGTGGAGTGTGTTTGGTGTGGGGTATGTGTGGTGTGGAGTGTGTGGGGTGGAGTGTGTTTGGTGTGGGGTATGTGTGGTGTGGAATGTGTGTAGTGTGGGGTGTAGACTGTGTGTGGTGTGGGGTGTGTGTGTGGTGTGGACTGTGGAGTTTGTGTGGTGTGGAGTATGTGTGGTGTGGAGTGAATGTGGGGAGTGGACTGTGTGTCGTATGGTGAGTGAGTGGAGTGTGTGTGGTGTGGGGTGTGAAGTGTGTGGTGTGGGGTATGTGTGTGGTGTGGGGTATGTGTGGTGTGGAATGTGTGTAGGGTGTGGTGTGGAGTGTGGGGTGTAGACTGTGTGTGGTGTGGGGTATGTGTGGTGTGGAATGTGTGTAGGGTGTGGTGTGGAGTGTGTGTAGTGTGGGGTGTGTGGTGTGGAGTGTGTTTGGTGTGGGGTATGTGTGGTGTGGAGTGTGTGGGGTGGAGTGTGTTTGGTGTGGGGTATGTGTGGTGTGGAATGTGTGTAGTGTGGGGTGTAGACTGTGTGTGGTGTGGGGTGTGTGTGTGGTGTGGACTGTGGAGTTTGTGTGGTGTGGAGTATGTGTGGTGTGGAGTGAGTGTGGGGAGTGGACTGTGTGTCGTATGGTGAGTGAGTGGAGTGTGTGTGGTGTGGGGTGTGAAGTGTGTGGTGTGGGGTATGTGTGTGGTGTGGGGTATGTGTGGTGTGGAATGTGTGTAGGGTGTGGTGTGGAGTGTGTGTAGTGTGGGGTGTAGACTGTGTGTGGTGTGGGGTATGTGTGGTGTGGAATGTGTGTAGGGTGTGGTGTGGAATGTGTGTAGGGTGTGGTGTGGAGTGTGTGTAGTGTGGGGTGTAGACTGTGTGTGGTGTGGGGTGTGTGTGGTGTGGACTGTGTTTGGTGTGGGGTATGTGTGGTGTGGAGTGTGTGGGGTGGAGTGTGTTTGGTGTGGGGTATGTGTGGTGTGGAATGTGTGTAGTGTGGGGTGTAGACTGTGTGTGGTGTGGGGTGTGTGTGTGGTGTGGACTGTGGAGTTTGTGCGGTGTGGAGTATGTGTGGTGTGGAGTGAGTGTGGGGAGTGGACTGTGTGTCGTGTGGTGAGTGAGTGGAGTGTGTGTGGTGTGGGGTGTGAAGTGTGTGGTGCGGGGTATGTGTGTGGTGTGGGGTATGTGTGTGGTGTGGAATGTGTGTAGGGTGTGGTGTGGAGTGTGTGTAGTGTGGGGTGTAGACTGTGTGTGGTGTGGGGTGTGTGTGGTGTGGAATGTGTGTAGGGTGTGGTGTGGAGTGTGTGTAGTGTGGGGTGTAGACTGTGTGTGGTGTGGGGTATGTGTGGTGTGGAATGTGTGTAGGGTGTGGTGTGGAGTGTGTGTAGTGTGGGGTGTAGACTGTGTGTGGTGTGGGGTGTGGAGTGTGTTTGGTGTGGGGTATGTGTTGTGTGGAGTGTGTGGGGTGGAGTGTGTTTGGTGTGGGGTATGTGTGGTGTGGAATGTGTGTAGTGTGGGGTGTAGACTGTGTGTGGTGTGGGGTGTGTGTGTGGTGTGGACTGTGGAGTTTGTGTGGTGTGGAGTATGTGTGGTGTGGAGTGAGTGTGGGGAGTGGACTGTGTGTCGTGTGGTGAGTGAGTGGAGTGTGTGTGGTGTGGGGTGTGAAGTGTGGGGTATGTGTGTGGTGTGGGGTATGTGTGGTGTGGAATGTGTGTAGGGTGTGGTGTGGAGTGTGTGTAGTGTGGGGTGTAGACTGTGTGTGGTGTGGGGTGTGTGTGTGGTGTGGACTGTGGAGTTTGTGTGGTGTGGAGTATGTGTGGTGTGGAGTGAGTGTGGGGAGTGGACTGTGTGTCGTGTGGTGAGTGTGTGGAGTGTGTGTGGTGTGTGGTGTGAAGTGTGTGGTGTGGGGTGTGTGTGTGGTGTGGGGTATGTGTGGTTTGAAGTGTGTGTGGTGTGTGCGGTGTGGGGTGTGTGTAGTGTTGTATTGGTTCTGGTGTGGGTTGTGTTCAGCAGTCTCTTCTCCATACAGATACAGTACTGAGGAGCAGGGCAGAGAGGGGGGCCGTGCGCAGGATCGGCTGGTGTGTGTGAGATGGCCAACATTCCGCCCATTCATTCCTATGGGGAAAGTTCGTACGATAATTTTACGAAAACCGTAAATCGTATCGGTGAGATCAGCATATCGTCTGAAACGTCTCTGCAAGTTCTGTATGTCTTGTGAATTTCGTGGTTCTAGCTTGAAAATTGTGACTTTTACAGCAGTTTGAAAAAAGTGTGAATGGAAGTCTATGGGGAAAAAAGTGACTTTGACGGAACCGTGCTAGAACCCTGGTTCTCCGATCGCTTAGAAAAGCACAAGCAACTTAAGTGGCTATGGGTTCTACCATCCTGTGAAGTTTGGTGGTTCTAGCTCGAAAACTGTAGGAGGAGTAGCGTTGAGAAATTTTAGCGTAGAATAATAATAATAACTAGAAAAGGCAAAGTTCGTGAACGAACTTTAAGTTGGCTTGTCAAATAGTTACTAAGTTGTGTAGTGTGTGTGTGGTGTGGAGTGTGTGGGGTGTGGAGTGGGTTGTGGAGTGTGTTTGGTGTGGTGTGTTTGGAATGTGGTGTGGAGTGTGGTGTATGTGTGGTGGAGTGTGGGGTGAGTTGTGTGTATCAGGTGTGGAGTGTGTGTGTTGTGGAGTGTGTGTGGTGTGGTGTGTAGAGAGTGTGGTGTGGTGTGTGGAGTATGTGTGGTGTGGAGTGTGTGTGGTGTGGTGTATGTGTGGTGGAGTGTGGGGTTTGTGTCAGGTGTGGAGTGTGTGTGGTGTGGGGTATGTGTGGTGTGAAGTGTGTGTGGGGTGGAGTGTGTATGGTGTGGAGTGTGTGTGGTGTGGTGTGTAGAGTATGTGTGATGTGAAGTGTGTGTGGTATGTGTGGGGTGGAGTGTGTATGGTGTGGGGTATGTGAGCTGTGGAGTGTGTGTGTGGTATGGAGAGTGTGGGGTATGTGTGGTGTGGGGTGTGAAGTGGGTGGTATGTTTGGGGTGGAGTGTGCGTGGTGTGAGGTATGTGAGCTGTGGAGTGTGTGTGTGGTTTAAAGTGTGTGTGGTGTGGGGTTTGTTTGGTGTGGAGTGTGTGTGGTGTGGGGTATGTGTGGTTTGAAGTGTGTGTGGTGTGGGGTTTGTTTGGTGTGGAGTGTGTGTGGTGTGGGGTATGTGTGGTTTGAAGTGTGTGTGGTGTGGGGTATGTGTGGTTTGAATTGTGTGTGGTGTGGGGTTTGTGTGGTTTGAAGTGTGTGTGGTTTGAAGTGTGTGTGGTGTGGGGTATGTGTGCTGTGGAGTGTGTGTGGTGTGGTGTGTAGAGAGTGTGGTGTGGTGTGGAGTGTGTGTGGTGTGGTGTGTAGAGTGTGGTGTGTGTGTGTGAAGTGTGTGTGGAGTGCATGGGGTGTGAAGTGTGTGTGGTATGTGTGTGGTGGAGTGTGTGTGGTGTGGGCTATGTGAGCTGTGGAGTTTGTGTGGTTTAAAGTGTGTGTGGTGTGGGGTTTGTGTGGTGTGGAGTGTGTGTGGTGTGGGGTATGTGTGGTTTGAAGTGTGTGTGGTGTGGGGTATGTGTGGTTTGAAGTGTGTGTGGTGTGGGGTTTGTGTGGTTTGAAGTGTGTGTGGTGTGGGGTTTGTGTGGTGTGGAGTGTGTGTGGTGTGGGGTATGTGTGGTTTGATGTGTGTGGTGTGGGGCATGTGTGGTGTGGAGTGTGTGTGGTATGTGTGGGGTGGAGTTTGTGTGTGGTTTAAAGTGTGTGTGGTGTGGGGTATGAAGTGTGTGTGGGGTGGAGTGTGTGTGGTGTGGGCTATGTGAGCTGTGGAGTGTGTGTGGTTTAAAGTGTGTGTGGTGTGGGGTTTGTGTGGTGTGTTCGTGTGTGTGTGTGGTGTGGGCTGTGGAGTTTGTGTGGTGTGGAGTGTGTGTGGTGTGGGGTATGTGTGGTGTGGAGTGTGTGTTGTGTAGAGTGTGGTGTGGTGTGTGGAGTGTGTGTGGTGGGGTGTATAGTGTGTGTGGGGTTTGGTGTGTGTGGTGTGGGGTATGTGTGGTGTGGGGTATGTGTGGTGTGGAGTGTGGTGTGGTGTGTAGAGTGTGTGTGGTGTGTGGAGTGTGTGTGGTGGGGTGTATAGTGTGGTGGGGTGTGTAGGGTGTGTGGTGTGTGTGTGGTGTGGGGTATGTGTGGTGTGGGGTATGTGTGGTGTGGGGTATGTGTGGGGTGTGTAGAGTGTGTGGTGTGTGGAGTTTGTGTGTGGTGTGGGGTGTGTGTGTGTGTGGTGTGGTGTATGTGTGGTTTGAAGTGTATGTGGTGTGGTGTGTGTGTGGTGTGGTGTGGTGTGTGGTGTATGTGTGTAGTGTTGTATTGGTTCTGGTGTGGGTTGTGTTCAGCAGTATCTTCTCCATACAGATACAGTACTGAGGAGCAGGGCAGAGAGGGGGGCCGTGCGCAGGATCGGCTGGTGTGTGTGAGATGGCCAACATTCCGCCCATTCATTCCTATGGGGAAAGTTCGTACGATAATTTTACGAAAACCGTAAATCGTATCGGTGAGATCAGCATATCGTCTGAAACGTCTCTGCAAGTTCTGTATGTCTTGTGAATTTCGTGGTTCTAACTTGAAAATTGTGACTTTTAGAGCAGTTTGAAAAAAGTGTGAATGGAAGTCTATGGGGAAAAAAGTGACTTTGACGGAACCGTGCTAGAACCCTGGTTCTCCGATCGCTTAGAAAAGCACAAGCAACTTAAGTGGCTATGGGTTCTACCAAACTGTGAAGTTTGGTGGTTCTAGCTCAAAAACTGTAGGAGGAGTAGCGTTGAGAAATTTTAGCGTAGAAGAATAATAATAATAAGAAGAATAAGAAGAACTATAAGTTGGCTTTGACAAGCCAACTTAATAATAAGAAGAATAAGAAGAACAGTAAGTTGGCTTTTCCAAGCCAACTTAATAAGAAGAATAAGAAGAACTATAAGTTGGCTTTGACAAGCCAACTTAATAAGATTTTATTTCTCTGCGTGAAACTAGCATGGGTCCAACAATTGTTTTCATATGTAAAGTCTCATTTCAGTGGAACAATCAAGTTGATAATGTGAAAGTAATGAAGAAAGGCATGTTGGCACAAACACAGGAGCAGGAACCCTTCATTGCTTTCAATTTATTCATACACAAACAATGCAAAAAATCCAGTGGTAAAAATAAAAAATATATATATGTGAATTGAGATTTATATTCTTATATTAAGCAAAGAAATCTGCCAATAGGATAAGCATATTTTTCTTAGTAAGATTTCTTAAAATAAGCAACCTTTAAGTCTTAAAATGAGTAAAGTAAGACTTAAATTAAGCAAAAATCACTTCTTTTTTTTGGCTTAAATTTGGACACTAGATTCAGAATAACGTTTTGTGCTTATTTTGATTTTAAATTACTTTAAATAAGCTTTTAAAAAAGAAAGTAAGACTATTTCAGATTCTACTTCCTAAAATAAGCAAAATAATCATACACTTATAATGCATAGTGAAACAAAAATTCTTATCAAATAAAAAAATAAGATTTGTTGTCTTGAAATAGAATCCGTTCACTTGCTTAGATGTTGTTTTTTTTGCCGTGCATGTACGTAGGAATGTGTGTAATTCTACTGAAACTTTCACTTTTGTCCACCTCAGAATCCCACTCCATTAATCTGACTTCCAGTCAGATTACCTTACCTTAGAAATGCACCTCTTATCCCACTTCTCCTCAATTTAGCTATGCCGACAATCCCAGCCACACTTTTTAGCTGTATTTACCCCCATCACTAGTGATGCCTCAACAAGAGGAGGGTAAGGACTACACATGCCTCCTCCAATACATGTGAAGGCAGACTCCGCCTCTTTCCGAGCTACTGCTGATGCAGCATCGCCAAGTAGCATCACAGCGCACTTGGAGGAAAGCGCAGCAACTCGGTTCTGATACATCAGCTCACAGATGCCTTCTGCTGATCAACATCACCCTTTGGAGTGATGTGGGGAGAGAGCGCCATCTAACCACAATTGGCCTTGCTCTCTCTGTGCTCCAGCAGGCGATGACAAGCTGCATGACCGGGATTAAAACCAGCATCTCCTGATCATAAGCCCTGATCGGAAGCCCAATCTTATTCTTCTGATTGTAATAAACATATCTACTTTTGCATTCACATTTACTTCTGAATTGATTTGTGAATGTGATTTTTGTATAACACAGGATTACTGATAGTTTTAATCCTTAATTTCCTTTAGGATTAATGAAGTATCCAATCATCCATCCATCCATTCCCCCAATTCCTCCATCCATTCCACCAATCCACCCATCCATTCTACCAATCCACCCATCCATTCCCCCAATCCATCCATTCATTCCACCCATCCATTCCACCAATCCACCCATCCATTCCCCCAATCCACCCATCCATTCCACCAATCCACCCATCTATTCCCCCAATCCACCCATCCATTTCCCCAATCCACCCATCCATTCCACCAATCCACCCATCTATTCCCCCAATCCACCCATCCATTTCCCCAATCCACCCATCCATTTCCCCAATCCATCCCACCAATCCACCCATCCATTTCCCCAATCCACCCATCCATTTCCCCAATCCACCCATCCATTTCCCCAATCCATCCATTCATTCCACCAATCCACGCATCCATTCTCCCAATCCACCCATCCATTCCACCAATCCATACATCCATCTGGTTTTAGTTTGTCATTAAGAGTAAACAGGCTGTCCATGGTAATGTAAAGCTCTACCTCCTGTGTTAAACTTTCCATTAGCCGCCAGCAAACTACTGGAATTTACATGCACAAATAAAAACATCCAGTAAATGTTTTACTCTGCTTTGAAACTCTCCTCTTAAAGTGTTTTACTGTTCTTACATCGTTTGCTTGCGTCAAATAGACCTGTGAAAAACATCCTGTTTTGGGGCTTGTTTTTAACCTTGATAATCTATTATTTAATACAATGTATGGCTCGTTTAATGTATTTATAACAGTACCACTGTTCTTTATAAATTATTTAAAAATAGTTTATAAAAAAAGTTAGGTTGTAAATACTTAAATACAATAGCAGGGGCAGGGTCTTTTGCCAAATAGTGATATAGGATTAATTTATGCTGTCAAACTTATTTTACTTTTACTTCCATTATTTAGAATTAACATATATGTTAATATCTTTTATTCATTTAATTACCCAGATTAATTATTTATACAGTAATCATAATGTGGTGCATACTAAATGTGTGTATGTGTATATAAGTATCTTATTTTATTAGACATGTTAATGCAGACTGATAGAAACGTTTTGACATAAATGTGGGATCACTATTTGCCAAACGACAGGTCAATTGATACTCTTTTAATTTATGTTTTGTAATGAATTATTAATGTTTTTAAAAATAATTTCAACCTAATTTATAACCACTAACAACTCCTTTATAAACCGTTTATTTATAAAGTTGTCTTATTTTAAAATTATACCTTTATAGCTAAATCTGTGTATCTTAAACTGTACTAATAAATACAGGTTGTTTGCTCTCAGTTCCTCATGGCTTGGATTTCACAAGACGTTGGAAACATTCCTTTGGGATTCAGGTCTGTGTTGACATCATTGTGTCACGCAGCTCCTGCAGATGTTTCAGCAGCAGTTTAACACTCTGAAGCTCCTGTTCTACCACAGCTTAAAGCTGACAGCTCTACTGGATTCAGATCTGCAGATTGGGAAGAAGCTGAACTCACTGTCATGTTCATTATACTAGTTCATGTTAAGATGGCGTTGGCTTTGTATCATAATGCACCATCATACTGTAACATAGTCACTGATCTACTTCTGAGTGCTGGAGGGTAATGCAGAAGGATGCATACCTGTCAAGTTTTGGATTTAAAAATAAGGGGGAAAAGCCGTCCTATCAGCCCAGCCGAGGTTCAGTATCATAGTATCATGATATAGTATATAGTAATGAATATTATTCTATTATATTTATGTTAATATATAGTATTTTTATTTAAAAATAAAGTTTTTTTGCCCAGTTTTGCAGAGGTTCTGGTCCTGTTACTTTGATATCATGTCCAACTATTTGGGGGTTGAAATAAATGTGTCTTGTGCCTTCCCCTTCAAGTATCCTCTCTAACACAAGGGAGAACTATAATAATTTGGATTCATTCACACATATATATATATGTATATATTTCACAGCCAAAACTAGAGACTTCACAGGTATGGAAGGAGGTGATCAGTAAGCGCCACAAAACACATTCCACTGTGGATAGATTACAGTATTTCACACCAGACCCACATAAGTGCACACACATACATATAATTTACGTAAATACACTCCTTTTTGAAGCATTCTGTTTTAAAATGGCCTTCTATTTGTAGTGACTTCAAAAAAAGACAATAAACCGCTCTAAAACATTCATTAAAAATGAAAACCTTAACACATAGTTCCAATTTTCCCATTTTTCCGATTCAGACCTATTGTAGCGTTCTATAATGCACCGGTCAATCAGTGCAGTCTAATTTAGGGCATGTAGATGTGTCTTTGGTGTAGTAAGGGCACATCTACACACGCAAAATTTGACTGCCTTGATTGATCGGTGCATTATAGAATGCTACAATAGGGCCCTAAGACTTAATGCAAGTTACTGATCGGAATAATAGGAAAATTGGAAATATGTGTTAAGGTTTTTCTTCATTGAGGTAAAAGTCAGGTTTGTGCTGTGCAGTGCGTTCTTAAGAAGGTAAGTCGATCTCTTTTTTTTCTTCACTCTTTCTACGTGATTCCAATGGTTGTAGTTAGTTACTGCACTTGACTCCCCGTGACCGACTGGTTCAGATATTTATCATGCCAAATATTTGCTACACGTCTGTGACGTGTTTTGGCGATCACTCTGCGAGCATCTTTTAGTAGTTCACACCGCGCGACTGTGTGAGCACCGAGTGATCACTGATTTGCCTCCAAGCAGAGGTTTTTTATCAGTGATCAACAAAAAAAATGTTGGTGTGAACCTGACTTAAAGGGTCGTAAGAGTGATGCTAATTAAGGTGTGTATCCGTGGTCTATACATTCAGGTTTGCTTAACTGAAAGAGGGAATTTAAAAAACAATGTGCAGAAACACAGACTCCAGAAACTTCAGAAAAGTCTTATAAGAAATTAAACAAAGAAAACATAATAAGTGAAAGAGGGGGGGGAGGGGGGGGGGGATAGGGATGCATAAAATATATTGATCCCTAAAGAATAGATTAGAGGTTTAGAACCCCTGCTGTCACTCATGTCACTCCCGAACCTTACTCTTTCTGCAATCTCCAGCCTCTGGACTACGATACCCAGAATGCACACTGACATAATTTCCTTTCACATCACATGACACTGCACACGGCACTACCAGGAAGCTCATCTCCTGAATATTGACATCACCTGGTTCACACACTATATGTACATTTGCACTTAACCCACTACTCGACGGAATACTGGTTCCCCACTCTACAAAGCTTATTCCTTATTCCCTGCATGTGTTAGCTCTCTTGTTTCGACCTTGTTTTGTATTTCTGATCCTTATATTGCCTTGCTGTGTTTAACCCTTGAACTGTTTTTCATATTTGGTATTATTACTCCCTCTTGCTACTCTTTACCAGTGTTGACCCTGCTTGTCTTGGCTACTCTCTGTGCAGAATTCAGCCTACGTTCAAAACTTCTAGTCCTAGTGAAGATGACCAACAAACTTGACTACGACTACAATGGAAAAGACAAAATAACATTTATAAAAGAGTCTTAAGCCCTATCTGGACGGGAATATTTTGTCAGGGGGACGTCTATGAAAATATTTTCACACTTCTACTCAGTGATAAAACTCTTGCATCCAGATTGCAATTGAAAAAACAGGAGGACCAGTGAGTTTTTAGGCTTTCTCGGTCACATGACATCACACGTTCAGTAGCTCCTCCATTTTCACTCGCTGTTGTGTTTACGTGGATCTATCTGGAAATGTGCGCCCAAAGTGTAATTACGGTGAGTGGCAGTGGACAAATAGTTATTTTATTAAATGTGAGGAGACGAAACTCAGATATGTGCGTCCAGGCAGGAATAAAATTACTGGAGGACCACAGAGTTCAGCTAAAAACAGTAGATAATTCAGTCAGTATTTTTTTTTTTTTTTCAGATGACGTCTGAGAAAAGCACATACATGGTTGCTCCGGATGGGAATAAAATCAAAGAGGACCCTCAATAAAAGAGAAAATTACCCCAGGAATCCCTGAGAAACTAATCTAATCTGGATAGGGCTTTATTTGCTACCATATGTTCCACTTCATTTACTAGAGAATCTACTGAATGCAGAGAGATCAGGTGATCATGATAAAAGATTTGATTGTGTGTCCATGAATTTATCTTTTCAGTGTCTTTTCTGTGGAAAGAAAACATTTGATATTCCTGAACTGGAGGGACGAGTTTAGAGTCCTGAGTAAAGCAGGGGCTGGAACATCTGAGTCTCCACCTTGGAGGAGATGAGGGCTTATATATGGAGCTCAGAGCTCAGTGATGAATTACAGACTGCAGCTCTCAGGAGAACCAGTGAAGAGAACCAGTAAGGAGATCCAGTAAAGAGGTACAGCTTCAGTAATATTTAATTTATGGATAATTTGTGAATACATGCTTTAATAAAAAATGTTCTTATTTATTATCGTTGTTCTTTGCAGATCACAGTTTTGTCAGACATGGCAGGTGAGTTGAAATATAGTGTTTTCGGTTATTTTTTATTCTGTTGCCCTAAAAAAACAATGTAACAGAAATAAATCTAAAATGCATTTTATATACATTGTAAGACTGAATAAGATGAACTAATTTAATTAATGGTGCATCATTTTTACGTAATAACTGGAAACGTTTACTTATTATGCCTACATTTTACATTAATTTAATTTTTTTTTTGTAAAAAAATCATTGTACTTTAGGGTTAAGTGTATAAAAAAGATTTTGTATTTAGTTTTCATTTTGATTTCATTTCAAAGTAAAGTAAAGATTTAAACTAATCATAGAAAATAAGATGGAGAAAGAAAGGGCTATAAAGTGAACAGTATAGCACACAACCAACACAGTTACAATTTCTATGCCCTTTATTACTAAATTTACATCTTTATTTGTAAGTTGCTTTGAATAAAAGCCATCTGCTAAATGTAATGTAAAAAAGAAAGAAAAAAATAGAGGCCAGGCAGTTAATCATAATATACAATCAACATGTTTATCTAATGTAGCCTGTGGGGAATGACTACACACTGATGGTGAGTGTCAGAAACTAGGGGACACAAATAAAGTATGCAAAGTATGTCAAAAGTCAATAGAAAAGAAGCACTTAATGGCAACTGACTAAGCTTAGTTATTACAGTGAGTTAAATCAACTCAAAGATCTCTGTTCGAATGTACATGTTGGCTCAGATGTGACCTCTATCACCATAAGAAATTTTTGAAAACACTAACAAGCTGCTCAATATACAGCTCTAGAAAAAAATAAGAGACTAAATCAGTTTCTCTGATTTTGCTATTTATAGGTTTATGTTTGAGTAAAATTAACATTGTTGTTATACTCTAAAAACTACAGACAACATTTCCCAAATTCCAAATAAAAATAGTTATTTACAGAATTCCTTTGCAGAAAATGAGAAATGGCAGAAAAACATGCAAAGCTTTCAGACCTCAAATAATGCAAAGAAAACAAGTTCATATTCATAAAGTTTTAAGAGTTCAGAAATCAATATTTGGTGGAAAAACCCTGGTTTTTAATCACAGTTTTCATGCATCATGTTCTCCTCCACCAGTCTTACACACTGCTTTTGGATAATTTTATGCCTTTACTCCTGGTGCAAAAATTCAAGCAGTTCATGGCTTGTGATCATCCATCTTCCTCTTGATTATATTCTAGAGGTTTTCAATTTGGTAAAATCAAAGAAACTCATCATTTTTTTTTCCAGAGCTGAACTTATTCATTAACTATAAATTAACAATATTTAAAACTAAGTGTGGGCTCTTAAGGGTGAATGACTGTTTAATAAATTAATTAATAAATGGAGCAACACAGGTGCTGTATGATTTCATGGTGTGTTTTTTGTGATAAAGATCTGGTTAATGTACAGCTAACACAGAATTGTACAAGTCTCCCAGCACCAGCAATCACAATATGGTGTTTGTTTTTGTTTTTAACCCGTATGGGAATGCCACTCGCTACACAGATAAATACTTTCATTTCTACAACAGTGATAAGTTGGAATGTTATTCTTGCTTGTTTATGTGCTCAAAAAGATCTTTATCAAATCATCTAGCTGGCATAAAACGCACTTTCAATTATAAAATATGTGTGAAGTAATGTCAATCGTATTTGCAACTGGTTGCAAAAACAAAACAAAACAAAACAAAAAAATATATATATACTTATAAATCAATATTTAAACTTGAATGTGGAGTCAACGTAATGTTTTTGTCATAAAAAAATGAAGTTTTAATTGGTTAACTTTGAAAGAATTATTTATTAGGTGTTCACCCTAAATACCCACAAAAGAGTTAAGAATGTTTTTTGGTCTGTATTTGCCTCCAAACAGAATTTAAGGCAAATTTCCTGGCCAAGCATAACGAGTACAGGAAGAAACATGGAGTTCCTGAAGTGACTTTAAGTGAAGATCTGTGCGACTCTTCACAGAAGTGGGCCGATCATTTACTGTCCATCAAAACCCTGCAGCACAGCGAGACCAGCAACGGAGAGAACGTCTTCTATTCCTGGAGCTCCAAGACCACAAAACCCACAGGTAAGACATCTTTCTATAGTAGATCCTCACCAGGAGCCGGTTACATTAGCGGTGCTTAAATTCAGATGTAAACTGCTAAATCTGGTGTGAAAAGTGAAATTTCGTTAAAATCATAGGAATTATAAGTATTTTTTCTCGGATAAGAATTATTGTATTAATAAGCATTGTGTAAGTGTAAGAATATTTTGTTTATTTTAGAAATAATCATAATTAGTCTTTTTTAGAAAGTCACCAGTTAATTTTAAATTCTTGTATCCAAATTTAAGACATATTTAATTTATTTTTACTCATTCTGAGACTTTACATTTACTTATTTTAAGAACTATGAAAAATTTGCTTCACCCTACTGGCAGATTTTTGTCTAGTGTTTGCCAATGTATTTTTTGCAGAGTATGTGTATGTATTTACTAAATTCCCTTTTTATGGAGACTAA
Source organism: Astyanax mexicanus (assembly GCF_023375975.1). NCBI lineage: Eukaryota > Metazoa > Chordata > Actinopteri > Characiformes > Acestrorhamphidae > Astyanax > Astyanax mexicanus. The sequence continues at coordinate 71,546,131 of NC_064409.1, read as the reverse complement.
AACTTTACAAAAAAACCAAAATGAGTACAGCACACAAACTTGTTTATACATAGGAGCTAGTAGCTATTAAATATTTACACAAGTTGTGACTAAACCAATGCCAAGACATAGATTGTTTTTAAAAATATATTTTTGCCACTGGGTGTTCATAGTTAGGCTTTAGATAACATCCTTCAGATGACTATTTCTGATAAAACAAGCTATCCTCTTGAGGGACTGGCTAGATGGCTAGTTAGCATTAACACAACATCTGCACAGTTCTGAGTGGAAATCTTAACTTAGGGTGTACTTACACCAGGCACGGTTTGGTTGAATCGTGCTGGAGCATGGTTCTGCCTCCTCCCCACTCCCCTGCTGACCTGCACTCACACATACGTCACTCACTGCTTAGTGGGCTTGCCAGTGTTGTGCCAAATTCAGCACCCCTGCCATGTAAAGCACCCTTTCTCTGGAGCAGGTCTTCATGAAAAAAGCAGAAATAATCCACTTTAAGTTACTTAGAAATACACGCCAAAGGTCACGGTTATCCCAGTCATGCCACAACACTGCCATGCATTGCAAACGTCATCTTGTCCCGAGCCAAAGTAAACAGTGCTCTGGCCCACTAGTCAATCAAGTCGTGCTTTTAGAAGTATTGCCTAGTGTGATTACACACTTAGTGTGAAAAATCCCTTTTAGACAGTTAGCTTAGCATAGATTAGCTACCCAAATAAGCTAACAAACAAAAAGTGGCCATTCCACCAGTATAAAATGTATCCATTTCAACTTTGCACTTCCTTTGTTTGTATCTTTTGATCTCAGGTTCACCTCAGGGTTAGGGATGAGTGTGTGTGTTTTGGTGATCAGGTTTGGTTGAGCTAGAAATCAGTGAGCTAGAATCCCTTCTAGATGGTTAGCATAGCTAAAGCTACCTAGCTAACAAATTAAACTCAAAACCAACAAAATGTAAAAATCAGCCTTTACACTGATAAATAAAAAACTGATTCCCACCTGAAACGTGACTTTGACTTCACCCAGGCCACTTTTCTGTTGTGTCTTTCCATCAGTTGAGGCTGTGAAACGAGTAGAAAAACATTATGAGCTAGCTTTTCCTGGTGAGCTGCAGTAAATGCTAATTACAGTGTTTACAGGCAGAGGGTGTGCTTTGCTTTTGACCACAAATTAAAGGAGTCACTCAGAGATCTAAAACAAGCCTGCAAAGCCTTCCTCACAAACAGTCTTGTATTTTTAATTGCTGTTGACAGGAAACAGGGAATGAATGTGTCACTCTTTTCCCTCTTTTTTTCAGTTTGTTGAGAAACCCTAGCCTTAATATTTCATTATTTGATTTTAGGACCTGAAGCTGTGGAGAAGTGGTACAGTGAAATTAAGGACTACAATTTCAGCAAGCCTGGATTCCAGCCCAACACAGGTAAGCACTGACATAAAGGAATTGTTTGCTCAATATGTTAATATGCTTGATGAAATGCTTAAAAAAGATGATTTTAAATTATTTTGTACATAAATTTATAATGTGTGGCCACACCTATTGGCAGATTTTTTGTTTCTTTTTTAGCAAATGGATTTTTGCAGTGCATGTGTATGTATTTACTAAATTCACCTTATGTTAAAAAGAGATCCTAAGATGTGGGAACGAGATAATTAAGGTGTGAGAACAAATTAATAAAATCTAGATGGAGAATAATAAAGCTTGCTTTTCTGTAAATGTATGCTCTTGAAGAAACTGAAAACTACTCCAATACTAAAGGATAAGCTTTAGTTAGAAAATGGAGAGTGAACTGGTTTCTTTTTATCTTAATCTCTGAATAAATTATGGTGATATTTTCGAGTCTCAAGCAGTGAGACTGTTATGGATCTGAGGTGTGTAAAGGGGAATTTTGAACACAGACATGCCGGCAGAAACATTTTATCTGTTAAAGGCTCTTCCTGTTTGCAATACCTGAATTAGTTTGTTGAATGTTGTTAGATTATTTTTCTCCTTACCAAACACATGCTATATTATAGCTTAATTATGTGTTAACTTGCTCTGTAAATTAAAACACCACTCAGTAAAAGTTCAAAATGTAGCATTTATTTAGTTTTCACATGGAAGCTGAGCATTATAAAGACTTACATGAGGCAGCAATGGAGTCTTTCAAACAGAGGCAGCTGTACCAATGAGCCCTTACATAGAGGAGTTTCCCGCCTTTGGAGTGGAACGTACCACTTTTGAAGCTAGGGCAGGGGGGATTATAGTGGGATTATAGTCTTGTTTGATTCTGCAATGATGTTTTAGGTAAATCTTTTGTTTAGGCTTCAATATGTATATTGTGTGTCAGGGTTTCTATATTATTTGGGGAGCCTTTAAGTAGTTTCTACAATGCATCAAAACTATAAAGGAACACATTCAATTATTTAGTAAGCAAAAAAGTGCTAAACAAGCCAAAATATGTTTTATAAGTAAAATTCTTTAAAAGTAGCACATTTGCATTGATGCCAACTTTTGTGTATTTTGTCTAGTTTTTGCCCATAGACTGTAGAGGTGTAGAGGTGCTGAGATCTTGTTAACTGCTTTTCCTTCACTCTGTGATCCAACTTATCCCAAACCACCTTGGTTGGGTTTTTATATCAGGTGTTTGTGAAGGGTGAAGTGAAATTTCTACACTTGTCTACTACCTAAAGGCATGTGTTCCTTTATAGTGTTTGAGTCTTTAATATTAAATTTACATTGTAATAAATTATACAAATAAAGAACAAATCTTAATGGTAATGTGTGTCCATGTGTGTTAAAGTGTTTATTCAGAGTAAAATGTTTAATTTGACTCTGTTTGTATGAAATTAATTAAATGTAATTTATTAAACTATGCTGAAAAAAACAAAAGAAAGGTGTGTAATAGTGATACTGACCCTGGTGCTCTGGCGTCTGCAGGACACTTCACTCAGGTAGTTTGGAAAGACTCTAAAGAGATCGGAGTGGGTCTGGCCACTGATGGGAATACCATCTTCGTGGTTGGTCAGTACAAGCCTGCTGGAAACGTAGCCAATCCAGGCTACTTTGAGAAGAACGTCTTACCTGCTGCAGGTAACTAAATGTTTATATGGTTATATTAATAAGGAAACCTAGTTTTATTTGAGAGATCATGTACTGGAAATGTGTTGATGTTATTTGCAGAGCTTTAAATGTCAACTATGGTTTTGTGAACTAAAACTAACAGGATTTCTAATGTGTTTGTTTTTATTATTTTACAGACAACTAAGACAACACCCAACAGCCATACAAACCCCTACAATTACACAGATATGGATTTCTACTTGAATAATATTTTAAGTATCATTTGATAATAATCATACAAGTAATGCTGTAGAACCTCTAGGCATGATTTTATACATGTTATGATGTCATTTTAAAAATAAAACATTGTTAAATAAAAACATATATCATATATTGCCTCTGGTGTGCATGTGTGCTTTTTGAGAGATGAGTCACAGTGTGACAATATGATGTGCGATGAGTCACTGTAATAATAAATAATAAGCATTTAGACTGAGGAAAAACTTTTGATCATATTCACTGAGCCACACAAACAAAAGTAGTGTAACAAGTTGGAGGCAGGTTGCAAATGCAAGTCGGTTTTATTTATTTTTGGCATAGCAAGAAACAAACAAAAACTGAGACAAAGAAAATAGACACTAAGACTTAAACAAAGACTATAAAACAAAAGATAAACTAGGTCTTTACAAACAAAGAATAAAACAATATAAATACAACTAGTGATGTTTCCCTTGAATCTAAAGCTTTGAGGTGTGTCGAAAAAACGACACAAATTGGTTTCGAATCACTGTGCCGATGCTTGAGTTGTTTTATATTGATCACATGACCAGAGAGAGAGAGTAGATAGATAGATAGATAGATAGATAGATAGATAATGTGACCACTGCCCCCTACACAAGCACCTCGACTCCATACATGAGCATAAATACTTTCATAAAATTATTTTGTTCATATACCCCATGCAGCAAATCCACATGAGCCTTGCCAATGGAAAAATAGGCAATGGATAATGATATGAGTAAACGTGTTACAAATCCTGCTTGGGAGGATGTAAATAATAGTGAATATAATTTTTGAATTTGGTATATATTAACAGATTAATAGCATGGTGAAGAGAAACAAGCAAAAGTGTAGTTTAATTGTCACGTCTGGTGCTGTAGGTGCTTCTGTTCTTCTCTCACTCGGCCCTAAAGGAGGTTTGCAGCCTGACAACTACACTACCCAGAACGCACCACACGCTGACATCACGCACACACCTACTCACATGACCCCTCACCTGTTTCCGCTAGGAAGCCCGGTGTACTGATTACCCCAAAGTTTTTAAGGACGCTTCACGAACACGAACTCACCTGTTCCGCGTAATGCCTGGTTTATATCACTTTACAAAGAGTTATTTTTAGGGTTCAAGCACCGAAGGTGCGTAGAACCCTATTGTTTTTGCTAAGATTTTTCTTCTTCTTATTAGGGTTCAAGCACCGAAGGTGCGTAGAACCCTATTGTTTTTGCTAAGATTTTTCTTATTATTATTATTATTATTATTATTATTATTATTATTCTTTTTCTCCTGTAAAAACAGTTGTGCAGCCTAAACCGTAAGTCATAGAGAAATGAAACTTGGTAGGTAGATGTAGGATCAGTGCATCTCGGTGAACAACAAAAATGGCACCGATTGGTCAAGTGGTGGCGCTATAAACAAGGAAATTCATTTTTCACAATTTTCTCAATAACTCAAAAACCATAAGACCTACATTCAAAATTCTTTTTTTGCTGGATTCCTTGGGTCAATACCAACAACTTTCCAATTTGGACCATGCACTTCCGTCTATATAGATTTTGTGCTAATTTGCATAATATGCAAAACCTACTTTTGCAAACTAGTCCTAGGATTTTTGACCAATCCTGGCATGTTTGGTATCAAAACACTCGTGAGAGCATGCGCTTCAATATTCATTAAGAAAAAGTTGAAATATGTAAACAATATGGCCGCCATATGCAAATTAGTCCTTCCGGATATATGCCCCATTCACTTCAAGAGGTAAATTTGGAGCACTGTTTCTCAGCAACCGTGCAACCTAGCAAGTTGAAACTTTGCATGCAGAATCTAACATACAGCCTCTAAAGGATGTTCAAAGGGCAACTTAATCAATCAACATGGCTGAACACCATCAGCCAATCAGCATTCAGCAGACATTTTGGCAGGCTGAACGTTGCCCAATCTGGATGATATTTGGCAGTTATGTTCAGGTGGAGACACTGTAGTGACCTGCAAAGTGCTGAAACAATCCGCCCACTGGGGGGCGCTGTTCCAAAAAAACGAGTATATGTCAATCATGCTGTACTATTTTGACATCTAATTGTTTTTGCCATATTTAGTACAGTGGCTCTGACAAATTTCTCAATACAACTATGTTTAAAAAGTGCTTTGTTCATTCATAATTGCTAATTGTTTGAAAATAGCTATATTGAAACTACTCTCTGGATATTTGGCCTATCACCTCCATTTCAGTCTTGCTGCACACTGTAGAGTCTCTAGGTAAATGTTCATTAAAAACATTTGTGAAAATTTCACATACAATACTCTCCAGGCATCAAGCAATCTGTGCGTCCTTGGAATTTCTAACCTAAATTGCTGTAACTCTGCAGTATTTGCTGTAATCTCACAATGTTAAAGACCTCTGTACAATATCACTCTGATGAAGCACCATTTAATACAGAACTAGATTAAGAATAACTTGACATTACATGTCATATCAGAACATTCACTCCTTTGTGCCTCTTCTCAACATTAATAACAGGTGAAAGACTTTTGATCATTTTAAATGTGACAGAATGTCTCCAATTGTGTTAGACCTTCTTACACATCACCATCCTATGCTCTAGTAGGCACCATTGTGCTAGTTGGTGCTTGATGAAGCGCCATTTAATTCAGAACTAGATTTATAATAACTTCGTAATTACATGTCATATCAGAACATTCACTCCTTTGTGTTAATTTAAACTTGTTTGGTCAAACATTTCAGCTTGTTCTGCAAAGGTTCAAAGGTCAATCTGAATACCACTTTGTGAACATTCTGGTTGAAGCCACCTGATCAATACCAATAACATGTAGACACCTTTTGACTAGTTCTAACTCACTTAATGAATATCCTACAAAGTTCACTAGATTTACATGTGAATTTAAGCACTGATCAGGTTGAAAGGCCTCTGCTCAACATTAATAACAGGTGAAAAACTTGATAATTTCTAAATGTGACAGGGCATCTCCAATCATATTAGACCTTCTTACACATCACCATTCAATGCTCCAGTAGGCACCATTGTGCAAGTTGGTGCTTGAACCCGATGATTGCCGCTTGCGGCTATATTTATTATTATTATTATTATTATTATTCTTTTTCTCCTGAAAAAACAGTTGTGCAGCCTAAACCGTAAGTCATAGAGAAATGAAACTTGGTAGGTAGATGTAGGATCAGTGCATCTCGGTGGACAACAAAAATGGCACCGATTGGTCAAGTGGTGGCGCTATAAACAAGGAAATTCATTTTTCACAATTTTCTCAATAACTCAAAAACCATAAGACCTACATTCAAAATTCTTTTTTTGATGGATTCCTTGGGTCAATACCAACAACTTTCCAATTTGGACCATGCACTTCCGTCTATATAGAGTTTTTGCTAATTTGCATAATATGCAAAACCTACTTTTGCAAACTAGTCCTAGGAATTTTGACCAATCCTGGCATGTTTGGTATCAAAACACTCGTGAGAGCATGCGCTTCAATATTCATTAAGAAAAAGTTGAAATATGTAAACAATATGGTCGCCATATGCAAATTAGTCCTTCCGGATATATGCCCCATTCACTTCTAGAGGTAAATTTGGAGCACTGTTTCTCAGCAACCGTGCAACCTAGCAAGTTGAAACTTTGCATGCAGAATCTATCATACAGCCTCTAAAGGATGTTCAAAGGGCAACTTAATCAATCAACATGGCTGAACACCATCAGCCAATCAGCATTCAGCAGACATTTTGGCAGGCTGAATGTTGCCCAATCTGGATGATATTTGGGAGTTATGTTCAGGTGGAGACACTGAGGTGACCTGCAAAGTGCTGAAACAATCCGCCCACTGGGGGGCGCTGTTCCAAAAAAACGAGTATATGTCAATCATGCTGTACTATTTTGACATCTAATTGTTTTTGCCATATTTAGTACAGTGGCTCTGACAAATTTCTCAATACAACTATGTTTAAAAAGTGCTTTGTTCATTCATAATTGCTAATTGTTTGAAAATAGCTATATTGAAACTACTCTCTGGATATTTGGCCTATCACCTCCATTTCAGTCTTGCTGCACACTGTAGAGTCTCTAGGTAAATGTTCATTAAAAACATTTGTGAAAATTTCACATACAATACTCTCCAGGCATCAAGCAATCTGTGCGTCCTTGGAATTTCTAACCTAAATTGCTGTAACTCTGCAGTGTTTGCTCTAATCTCACAATGTTAAAGACCTCTGTACAATATCACTCTGATGAAGCGCCATTTAATACAGAACTAGATTAAGAATAACTTGACATTACATGTCATATCAGAACATTCACTCCTTTGTGCCTCTTCTCAACATTAATAACAGGTGAAAGACTTTTGATCATTTCTAAATGTGACAGAATGTCTCCAATTGTGTTAGACCTTCTTACACATCACCATCCTATGCTCTAGTAGGCACCATTGTGCTAGTTGGTGCTTGATGAAGCGCCATTTAATTCAGAACTAGATTTATAATAACTTCGTAATTACATGTCATATCAGAACATTCACTCCTTTGTGTTAATTTAAACTTGTTTGGTCAAACATTTCAGCTTGTTCTGCAAAGGTTCAAAGGTCAATCTGAATACCACTTTGTGAACATTCTGGTTGAAGCCACCTGATCAATACCAATAACATGTAGACACCTTTTGACTAGTTCTAACTCACTTAATGAATATCCTACAAAGTTCACTAGATTTACATGTGAATTTAAGCACTGATCAGGTTGAAAGGCCTCTGCTCAACATTAATAACAGGTGAAAAACTTGATAATTTCTAAATGTGACAGGGCATCTCCAATCATATTAGACCTTCTTACACATCACCATTCAATGCTCCAGTAGGCACCATTGTGCAAGTTGGTGCTTGAACCCGATGATTGCCGCTTGCGGCTATATTCTGTTATTGTTTTCTCTACGCCGAGTTTTGCCTTTGCCTCTACTGTGGATTATTGTGTACTGACCTGGATTGTTTAACGTTTTCCAATTTTTGGATTATCTCTGATACTGGCTTCCCTGTGTATGAACCCTGGACTGTCTCCTGATTATGGTATTACCTTTCACTTTTATTAAATTATTTATCTACATCTGCACGTGTCTGTATTCTGTACCCCATCATGACATTAGAAGTGTAGTTTCTCCACTGTGCCTAATCAAGATACATTCTAAGTGTATTACATATTAATTTAAAATAGATTACGGTGTAATGTATTATTATAATACAGTAATTTATCCAGACAACAAAGTATTCTGTCATTTTGTTTTATCAGTTGTATTTATTTAAACCTCAAATGTCATGTTAATGCACTGGAGCAGTTTTTAAAGCAGCAAAAAAAACAAAAAAAAGGCCGGTCGTCCACTAAATACACAAAGCACTTTCAGGTTTTGGCCACCAGATACCGCTAAAATCCACTGTGTTATGAAGCTCCGCGTAATGAACCTTTTTTCGATACAGTTAGGAAAAAGGCTTCAGTGCTTCAGCAAGCCTCGGTTTGCCATCACTAGAGACAACAAACCGGAACTCTGTGGACCAAAACACGGGAGGTCAGAGCCTTAACAAACAGATAAACATCCAGACAGACTCAAACAGGACAGGGTTCAACAAAAAGCAGGAAAGAGAACAAAGGAGAACATGGGCACACAGGCACACCCAACGGACACCTGTGGATGGAAGTATTGAGGGGTGCGGAGTTACAAATGAGACAGGAGGGATTACAGATGACAGGGCGGGGCTAAGGCGGAGACAGGACCAAAACAGAGCAATGTGCTTCACAAAAAGGACATGGGGAGGTAAACAAAACAAGAGAACAGAGGACAGGAAGCAGAAAAAAAAACAAAAAAAGGAAAGACATGAGACAGACACAGGCTGAGGTCTGACAAGTAATGTGTAATGTATTTGGAACGCAACATGCCAAATATCTCAGCATTATAATAAAATCAAGAAAAGAATTAGAAACCATACAGCAACATTTTAAACAATAACATCTGGTGCCAAATCAAATATGTTCATATCAGAGTGCCTATGGATTGGTGATACCAGTAAAAAAAAGTTTAGTAAATTTACCCAAAAAAGATTAAATAAAAAATTTAGGAATAAAGTTTGATAGTAAAAATTGTGTTGACTTAAACTGAAAAGAAAAATAACGATTAATAAAAGAGGAAATTAGCCAATTCAATAATAAAAATGTAAACTACAAGGTAAAAATAGTTATTATTAAAAACATATATTTTATCTAAAATACTTTTTCTGCCTTGTTTATTTCCACCCACTGAAACTTGGTGTAAAACATGTATCGGAGGCATGTGTTAGTCTTCACCCTCCTGGTGTGTTAGGGCATTACTAGTGATAGGGGGAGTCCTAATGAGTGGGTTGGGTCATTGGGGAGAAATTGGGGAAAAAATGTAATAAAATTAGAAAAAAAATTGGTGTAAAAAAAAATCTGCTGTAATTTTATTTGGGTCACTATACGTGATGTAACAAAAGGAGAACTGATTTATGAGTAAAGAACTCAGTGGTTTGGGAGCAATTGATATTGATTTAAAAACAAAAAAAGCAGTGTGCAAAATTATAGCAAGCAGTCTGTATAGACAGGCTAAGTTGGTGGACAATATTATGTCTGTACGAAGGCTTCCAGTGTGAGCAGTAGTGAAGTGGAGCTGTTATGTGTTATAGTGATACAACCTTAGATTTTTTTCTGTTTGCTGCTTTAGGTCTAAAAAAAGTTTGGGATAAATTAAAAGATTTTAATATCGCATGTCAAATCATCTCTCAGATTCAGAAAAATACATTTCATGGTTAACTTTCTGTATTGTAAAATGTAAACTGTGGAACACTAGATGACGTATGACTATTAACCAGAAATTTGTGTCAAATGAATGTGTCTTTAAACAAACTACAACTCTTAAATTACATTAAAACACAAAACGGTAACAGCTGGAACTTTCTATGTTTTTAAATATTGAACTGTGATTTGTCTGTGTATTGTATATTAAAGTGAATTTTGATGTTTGTATGCTTGTATGTAATAAAAAATAAAATAAAAAAAAAACAGTTGTAGAAGATCATATTAATATGTGAGTGAATTTAATAATACGTATGTGGTTAATAATTATTGTACAAGTACTAATATTTCATTTTATACATGTTATCAATAAATACTTTTAATTAAAAATAGAAATAGATAATATTTAGGTTCTGATGTGCTGTTTTGTTGAGTGGTATGTTCACTCACTATATCACTGTGAAAAGTTGAAATGGCTATTATTATTATTCCTTAATAATAAAAGCCGGTTGAGCAGCGCCATCTACAGGCTGAACACCCTCTCTGCAGCAGAGTCACTGTACATTTACTGAATCCTCTAATGAGTTTAATCACTGTTGATCTCTGATGTCAAAATGAATTCATTCATAAATATTAAATCAACGAAATGGTTTTATATTTAGTTTTATATTTACCAACACTAAAAACTTTATATTTAGTATTTATGAAACGGGTTATTAAATACTACTAACACTACTACTAACACTACTACTAATACTATTACTACTACTACTACTACTACTACTAATAATAATAATAATAATAATAATAATAATAATAATAATACCTGTGATAATTTTTTACTTTTTCCATTTCATTCCGTTTCATCACTGTCCCTCAAAAAGCTCAATTATATCTCAATTATGGCAACTTAACAGCAGAAGGAAATAATTCTGTCAAACTATTTAATTTAGGAGCATTAGAGAAATGTCAGAACACTCAAAATGAAATATTTCTCTAATTTTTCCAGTGCTACTAATAATACCATAATAATAATAATAATAATAATAATAATAATACTACTACTACTACTACTACTACTACTAATAATAATAATAATAATAATAATAATAATAATAGTTATGATCATTTTAAATGTAACATGATACATTTGAAAAAATACAGCAAAAAGAGTCATTTGAAAGCATTTCACAACTGTCTCAATAAAATTGATTATCAAAGTAAAAAAAAAATGGACATTTTATTTACAGGGAGACATGCACTTCTACAATTATACCAGCAGGGGGCATCCACGAGCTGTTTCTAACTGGCCTTGGGACTTTATATTCATAATGGTGGTTGTTGGTCTCACAGTATTAAAGATTTATTATATTAAGTGCAGAGATTTGACAGCTTGTACTGTGAGTTTATGTCAAACTGATCAATTTGGAATTTGGAAATGCCGATTAATTAATTCTGTAGTACAAGTTAAGGTAGAAGAATGTTCTTAATATACTAATATAAAAATGCTTCAAATACTTCAAAACGTTGAGCTATGCTGATCTAACTTAAAATATTAAACATCATATGTTAAAACAACTCAAACACGTTGGGTTAAATGAACTCATACAGTTTCAATAATTGAAATGTATCATTCAACTCAAAACTTTAAATACTGTAAGTATACAGCTCTGGAAAAAAATAAAAGACCCTTTAATTTTCTGAATCAGTTTAGCTAATTATGCTATTAATAGGTAGATGTTTGAGTAAACTAAACATTATTGTTTTATTATATAATCTATGGAAAAAAATCTCTCAAATTACAAATAAAAATATTGTCATTTAGAGCATTTATTTGCAGAAAATGAGAAATGTTTGAAATAATAAAGATGCAGAGCTTTCAGACCTCAAATAATGCAAAGAAAACAAGTTCATATTCATAAAGTTTTAAGACTTAAAAAATCAATATTTGGTGCAATAATCCTGGTTTTAATCACAGTTTTATGCATCTTGGCATGTTCTCCTCCACCAGTCTTACACACTGCTTTTGGATAACTTTATGCCACTCCTGGTGCAAAAATTCAAGCAGTTCAGTTTGGTTTGATGGCTTGTGATGATCCATCTTTCTCTTGACTATATTTCAGAGTTTTTCAATTTGGTAAAATCAAGGAAAAACATAATTTTTAAGTGCTCTCTTATTTTTCTTCGAAGTTGTATATTCGATTTAGCCAAACAGACAAATAACGGAGAGTAGGGAGTGACTACACCCTGATGGTTGTGGTGTTTGGAGGGGAGGTCATCAAGGCTGCTCAAATATATTTCAACAGTCTATAAGCGTTAGCATATTTAATTGTGACACCTCACTCAGTCAGTATAACTGAATAAATTCACCTTCACAACTCAAAATATGCCAAAAAAATAAATCTTACTCAAATAAACTGAGTGTGCGTCCTACATATAAAAGTTTGAGTTATCTTATCTTAATCTTTTTAAACTAAGCCCAATTCTTTGTAGCGTTTATGTTAACTTTTTTTTATTTCATTTGTATTATTTAATCAATTCAGGTTTTAAAGTGTAGGGTGACTCTTAGGACCCCCGGATGTTTTAGAATTGCCCTGGTTTGAGGATCTTGTCTCAGATATTCTGGTATTGTTTAAACTGTGTTTTAAAGAAGCTGTGCTGTGGTGCTTTTTCACTGTTGGCTGGGTTACAACTCTGTGGCTTTGTAATGTTCGTGTATGGCCTGAAGGCAGTAATGAAATCTGACAGCCGTCTGGATTACCACACAGTATCAATAGCAGGGAGCAGTGCAATCCCGCCGGAGTCAGTTTCAGGTTAAGGGGACATCCCAATTACTCTATTCAGTCACTGGGGCATTCACATGCACCAGCACTTCAGTATGAGCTCCTATCATATTTACACATTTGCAGGAGATTCTTATTAACTCTTTCAGACACTGCATGCACCCACTCCAATGGACATCATGTGTGTTCTTCTTTCTTGTATTTTTGCACCTAACACAGATTGAGACCTATTGCCCATAGAAATAGACATTTATCAGACAATCAATCTGCAGCTTACCCCCCACCCACTACATTGGAAAAATTAAAATCTGCACAATAAAGTAAAACATGGCAGCATCACAGCTAATGAGGCAGAGTAAACACTTTCCCCTATTATGTTATTATTACTGTTATTAATGTTTTTACAGCTTAGGACAAAAAAGTGATTTAAAATTACATAGAATAAAATTACAATGAAAAAACAAATGCTTCTATTGCAATGACCATAAAAATACATCAATTACATGATTCAATCTTTTTTTCCCTTATCTTGTTTTAAAGCGCATTATAGACAGAAAGCAGCATTCTTATAAAATAATATATTTCTAGATTTATATTTATAAAGCACAGATTTCAGCATGGTGTGCATAAACCTTGTATCCTTATTTTTAACATAGTTTACTTTGTGACATATTATGAATCTGGCAGTTGTTAGTTTTACATTGCGTCAATGTTTATTCACGAATGGACCAATAGAAATGCTCCAAAAATACTTTAAAAAAGTTGTTTTTCCTCCTTTTAAAAAGTTGTTTTTCCTCCTTCTGAAAAGTTGTTTTTTTTAGAAATACAAACCAACATATAGCTGTCCTCTGTGGGCCTACACTGTGTACTTCTATACTGACCTGTCGTTATTACACCGGCATGCCAAAAGTCATGGGATATACTGCTACCCCTATGTTGCCACCCCAAATTTTGTTTTTGCCCCCCCAGCCCAATGCGAGCAACAACTTTGAGCTTTGAAGATTTAAGATATTTATATCCACAGTTTGCATATAGAGATTGTATTTATGTATATAGTTTGTTAGTTGAATGTTCAACTGTTTTCTATATATTTTAATTTACTAATAATATTTATATTCTCACTTATTCCTATTTCCACGTTTGAATAGTATATTCTCAGCCTATGTCTACATACTTGTTCACATAGCAGAGTTGTTCTATCAGTATAATTCTAATTTAACCAAGGTGGAGTATTGAAATGAATAACTATTAGATAATAATTTTTTTATTTACTGTTTACAAGCTAAGTATAATTTGTTAATTATTATGCTTTATGTATAGGTTTGACACATGCAACATTTTTATTTTAGCCAATATCATTAGCTCTGGCTTTAAAAATATGACTGTGAACATGCCCACCCTTTATGTTCTACTGCCCCCCCCCCCCCCCCCCCCCCCTAAGCAAAGCTGTCTAGAACCGGGGTTAATAAGTCATAATACTAATAAATTCTTGTCTCATGACTTTTGGCATGTCAGTGTGTGGCTGTCAGTGTGTGCAACCTACCTCAAGTGTGAAGAATACCGCCACTTTTACACTTTTTCAAGAAATGAATAGTGATCTTTATATGTTAATAAATGTTTTTGATAATCCTCATACTGTCACTGTCTATTGAAAAACATGCATCTGCAAAATGTTGACTTTACAGAAGAGCGCAGAAATGAAGTTTAAAATAAGCATTTCTATTGATCGTTTCACCTAGAATTATAGTCAAAATTTAAAGAGCAACTACAGAGTTTAAATGACGGAGAAAAACACTAAACATGTACAGAAATGAAGATACATTATATCACTATATCATTTCTACTGAATGTACAGTATATATAACTGCTGGGTCCTCAGAGTCTCCTTACACTTGTATTGTTGTCTTATAACAGGAGCGATTATATTCAGAATGTGGGTCATATTTTACGCCCTGAAATCAGAAGCAGCACAGGAACACAATCCCAGAATGCCGTGTTGCTCAATGACACAGTGCTCTTGACACACAGCCACTATTAACAGGAACTTTTTATAGTCCAGGAAGAAAATAGAGTTTTATCAGTCAATATACACACACTTTTTTCCTGATATGTGGCCTGGAAACACACACACACACACACACACACACACATTAATACTGTTTTGCACTAACATGTGCTCTGATATGAGGGGCGACCTATAAACAGTGTTGTCTGTGTTTTTATATTCAATGGAATTCAGTGCACATTAGACAGAGAAAGAGAGAGAGAGAGAGAGAGAGAGAGAGAGAGAGATGAGATGGAAATCTAAACTTTAAACAGGACTTTGAACTTTCTAAACACTTCAGCCGAAACCACACTAAAACCCACACCGACGACCTCGGCTGCCAGAGGGTACAGCCAGCTCTTCCCACTCTCACACAGCAACAAAAGAACATTTTTAACATAGTTCTGCCTCCAGCCTGCACTCACTGCATTCCCATGAGCCACAAATGCCACAGCATCTCAGTTTAAACAGCTACAGTATGCTGTTATAAAAAGGTTTAAATGAATTGATCAGTATTAGACCTAGACTACCATGGTGAAAAAAAAATATATACTTAATTGCAATTAAAACATATTGAGAAAAGTATGCTGTAAACATTTATGTACTTACTTAAAATAGATTAAAATTACATTAATATTATGCTTTAATCAAATGTTTAAAAGTAAACTTTGATCAAACTTTTTAAAAAGTACAATATAGCGTATTTAAAGAAAATAGACTACTACATTTTTAGCAAAGTGTGTTAAAAACAGCTGTTACAGTAATCATGTAACATGTACAATGTATCATGTAACTTCTTAGAAAGTAAATTAATTATTATTATTATTATTATTATTATTATTATTATTATTTAATTGGTCAATTTTAAATTAGGTAGTACACTAAAATAACAGTTAAAATGTATTTTAATGCACTGTAATTATAATGAAGAAAATATAAATATTAGTAAATTATAAGATACAGTATTAGATAACACATTTAAATGTAAAAAAAAAAACTATGTAAAGTAAATTTGTAACGCGCTAAAAATTGTAGTACAGTATATTAAAATATATTTTATACTAGAATTGTGCTACTAACAAAAGACAGAAAAACTGGTGTTTCACTGACATAAAAATCTTGTATCTCCATATTTGCAGTTTCTCTCTTTTTGCAATGATCTGAATATCTTTACAATATTACACCTGATCTTTACAAATCTGTTTACACTGACTTAATTAAGATGTTTTCTTTCTTCTTCTGTAAAGTTGCTAATTTGGAGTTTTATTTAAATGCCTCCTTTCACAATGTCAAGTAAACGTCCTTGACTGTTGTTGAAATCTGTTGTTGAGTTATAAAAATAATGTATTGTGAAGATTAGTGACAAAAAAAACCCTGAAATTCAAGTGAAACAAAAGTGAAAACTGTGTTACTTTTACAACGTTTACAACAGCCTGGGAAACGTGGGGAAATTTATTCATTGTAAAATACTGAATGTTGTGGTCAAATTTCACTCTGGCCCTGGCACCATGTGCTATGGCTGTGTGTGTGTGTGTGTGTGTGTGTGTGTGTGTGTGTGTGTGTGTGTGTGTGTGTGTGTGTGATCACATGGTAAAGTTCACTATCTAGTGCCTTTGTTTTGACTGTATACAGTGATAAGCCTCCAAAGCTCCACGTGCAGAATTACAGTAAAGCTTAATACAATATCACCACTCACCTGACTGCTCCCTGCCCATTAGCCAGGAAACTGCTAACAGGTAAACATGTCACACACACACACACACACACTTCCTGTTTTCTGAAATTACAGAATGTATATGTGAGTCAGTGTTAGGGTTATGATTGGTCAGAGTATGAAACAGGTAGGTATGTGAGTAAAACTCCAGAATCAAAGTCTTTTAATGATGACACGGTCATGTGACTCCTGTCTGGCAAGGAGAAAGGAAATATCTTCTATTGGAAATCAATCACCTGCTTTTTGTTTCACAGCACTGTTGGTTAAATTCCATACAAACTTTGTGTAACAATACATTTTATAACATTTATTTTGAAGGAACACATTATGACACATATAGAGGAATGCTAACCTTCGCTTTAAATAACATTTTGTACATTTTATACAGTTTTCTTTGATGAATATGGATTCTGCCATGTTTTTAAAAGGTTTATAAAAATAATTGTATGATATTTTAATTATTCATTTAGCTGTTTTCATATGAAGGCAGCGTGGATTAGACAGTATGAGTAGAGAGCAGGATTGGGTGAGAATTGCCTGTCCACCCAATCATCCTGGGGTAACTCCTCCCCTTTAAGAAAGTCATCTTCATCAGTAGTGGCATCACAGCATTCACACTGTTCTAATTTCAAGGGACTGAAGACCCTTTAATAGTCCTTTAATAATATTAAATTCCATGAATATTTCAAATATTGTCTCCACACTAAAAAGCTTACGCTGTCCACCCTGTTGCGGTAAAATATAACGATAATTAAAATAATTTTAGAAAATCGAAAAGTATCTTTAAAACAGAATAAGAACAGTCACCATAAACAATTCAACATGTCTGCAACTCTAGATCAACCACGGTTATATTAAATGTCAGTTTTTGCATTATCCACCCTGTCATGCAGTTTACCATGACAGGGTGGAAACATGAATGTGTCACGGTTGTAGAGAGGTGGCAGATGAGGCGGATGTAAAAGCAACTCATTTTAAGACAAAGTAAAAAAACTGGAAGCAAACACAAACAAGAGAAACAAACTGACTGGAGTTCAACAAACCAAAGAAACAAACAAATATAAACTGAATGCAACAGAAAACTAACATGTAAAACGCACCAGAAAAAAAGACCAGTCAAAGGGACACTAAAACAAGGGATATATGCAGCTCTGGAAAAAAAAATTTAAAGACCACTTCAGTTTCTGAATCAGTTTCTCTGATTTTGCTATATATTGCTTTATGTTTAAGTAAAATAAACATTGCTGTTTTATTCTATAAACTACAATCAATATTCCTCCCAAATTCGAAATAAAAATATTGTCATTTAGAGCATTTATTTGCAGAAAATGTGAAATGGCTGAAATAACAAAAAAAAGAGGCAGAGCTTTCAGACCTTAAATAATGCGAAGAAAACAAGTTCATATTCATAAAGTTCAGAAATCAATATTTGGTGGAATAACCCTGGTTTTTAATCACAGTTTTCATGCATCGTGGCATGTTCTCCTCCACCAGTCTTACACACTGCTTTTGGATAACTTTATGCCACTCCTGGTGCAAAAATTCCCTGAAATCAGGGGAAAACATCATCGTTAAGTGGTCTCTTTTTTTTTCATAGCTGTATATACACAGAGACAGACAAGGCACACCTGGGGAAGACAGAAAGACAGAAACATGGCGAACAACACAAAAAGAGAAAAGACAAACACAAAGACACATAGACAGGTGAATTAATTAAATAAATTAAAACTCCTGAATCATAATTCACTAAAAGGCACAGTATGCTGATAATGACCCTCTGTTTACATTTATGGACATGCTGTGTTCTATAAGAGGCAGCTGGTTAAAAACACTGAGTCACCCGTATGCTGGGTGTGTATGGGAAGTACTGAGGTATGACAGATACAAACACACTTTAGACTGTAGAGTAGGAGGAGCAGAGCTTACGGTAAATCACAGGGATGATGGAATAACAGATATGACTGAGCTGGTGTTTCTGGATAAACAGGTATATTCCTGGTAAGTCCTGATCTGTGTAGAATGAGAGTAAATAACCTGAACAGTCCCTGCTAATGATGTTTCCTCACACCTTCACAGCTTTTAATAAACGACCTGATGTTACTCTGGTTTTATGAAAGTTCATTCCTGACAATTAAACATAATCCAGCACATAGTTTTTTCATTTTTCATATTCTTATTTAAAGTTACTATGCCATTACTGTTGTCTCATTTACTATTACATTTGAGATAAATCATTAAAAATAGTTTTGAGATATCTTATTATTTTTAAGTATTTTAATAATTTAAGTAATTAGTTTGATAATTTAAGTAGTTAGCTTGATATTTTAAGTAATTGTTTTGATTATTTCAAATACGTATTTTGAGACTTTAATCTCATTATATTCTCATTATTTTGAGATTTTAAGTAATTATTTTGATTTTTTTAGGTAATTGTTTTAATATTTTAAGTAATTGTTTTGATTATTTCAAGTACTTTTTGAGACTTTAATCTCATTAGAATCTCATTATTTTGAGATTCTAAGTAATTATTCAGATTTTTTAAAAATAATTACTTTGAGATTTTAAAAGTAAAGTAAATATTTGGATTTTTTTATTTATTAATTTGGGATTTTAAGTAATTATTACAGAACAGTATATACTGTAAAATACTTAATCTAACTTAATCCCTTAATTAAATAATTTATTTAACCTTATTTGGACTAGCCAAAAACTAAATTTATGAATGAATAGTTGAGATACATACAGTTTTTAGTTATCTGGACTGGATACTTAAGCTGATGAACCCAAACCAACTCTAACAATCATTAGCTTAGAAAGACAGTTCATTTAAATAGATCAGGATTTTGGTTATCTTCACTAAAGAAGCCTTAAACCCTCAATTTTTCTAGTTATAAAAATGCCTTAAAAGGCATTTTGTTGCTTAAATATCTAGTGTGATTATTTTGTGTGTGTATGAATATGAAATGAATCAAAGCCAGAGTCAACATTACTATATAATTTCCCACCTAAATATTTCCTCATCACAGCTCCACACCCGAGTGACTCTACGTGGTGGCTAATTTACTTCCTGTGCAGGCAATATCCCTAATAGGGCTGTATATGGCAAGAACCCGACGATAACAAACATATCACGATACAGAAGTTACAGTTCAATATACAGTGCTGGTCAGAAGTTTGGAGTCATTCAGTGGTTTTATTTTATTTTTCCTACATTGTAAATGAATACTGAAGTGATCCAGACTATGAAGGAACACATAATGAATCATGTTGTAAATTAAAAGTGTTAAACAAACCAAAATACTCTGTGAAGAAGTATTTAGGTGCTCTTATTGGGTGCTATTAACTCTGATAAACTTATCCTGAACAACTCTTCCTCTTCATTTTCTTTGGTGGTCCTGATGAGAGCCAGTTTCATCATAATGTTTTTAAATATTTTTTTCTTTATTTAGTTTGAGTAGTTCTACCCTACTATTTACTGTATACCAACTCTACCTCTTCACAACTTTACAACTGATGCTCTCAAACACATTAAGAGACAAGAAATTGAAGTAATTTACTCTTGGCAAGTTCAGCACAGCTGTTAAGTGAAAGCCTGAAATTCCAGGTGACTCTAACTGACTCTACTCTGACTCTAATCCAGACAAGATGTGCAATTGTCATCTCAAGAATATCTGGTTTGTTTAATTATTCAATATGTTTCATATTGTTTCATATGTTTCATATAGTTTATATGACTTTAGTAATAATCTACAATAAACTACAACACTGAATATAAGGTGTCCAAACTTTTAATGAAACCCAGATTGACTTTTTTTAACAATTTAACAGCAGATTACTACTAGCAGTGGTGATGCTGATGCATCTAAATAAATCATTTTCTTCATCCTTACCACAAAATCCAGTGTTATGTATCTGTAAAAAAGTGAATTCTGTGCCTTAAAACCCAACCTGACTTCCATTACTATTACTGTTACTATTAGGGTTCAAACAAACAGAGTTATTTTTAGTATAGGCCCTAATAATTTTTACCTGTACGGAACCATTAATAATAAACTACAATTACATGAATTACAATATAGAATAAACAGTGAACAGGGAATGATAGGGTGAGGACACGTTAAACAAATGAAAAACAGCATGTCAGCAGCAGCTAATCTAATGCTGAATACTCTGACATTAAGTTCTTTCAGGACTCAGTTCTGTTTATATCAGCACCAGATACAGATAGATCGCCTACACACAGGAATGTGAACCGATAAGGCAGAAAGATCAAATCTGAGCTAAATATTGAGGCTAGGCTTGTAATAGAAGCACCATATGTGGGTAAACAAAGCCTTCTAATGTTGTTGCTCAGCTGGACTGGGTGTGTTTTGGGTTTAGGCTCTACAAAAAAAAACAGATTCCTGGAGTAGGTTTGGCGTGCACATATTAAACACATTAAATATTAACAGGAAATAGATCTAGCTATTAATAGCAAACACCATACTTCTTTCCTCTGGATTTTCCCTTTATCCTAATCCTGTCTTCTTCCTTTTTCACATTCCGCGTTCACTTTATTCCGCAGTAGCCACTTTGTCATTCCATATCTGTCACGACTGTTGTGAACAATAATTACAAGGTAACTTATCTTTCAGTCTAACGTGCTCTTTAAACTTATTTATAGCTATAACTAGCTTCTGAACACAACACAAAACATTTGTTGTGGTGAACCATATAACAAATAACCATAAAGAGGACAAAGCATCACCAGAGCATCATAACCTAGAGAAATAACATGATTTTGAAGCTCTGGTGGGGCAAATGAATTAGTAGCTTTTGGGGTTAAAAAGTTAGCCTAAGAGACATTAGCCTAAAAGCTAATCTAAGAACATGAATTATGTTGTGAAGAGGTGGTAGAGTTAGTATACAATAAATAGCCCTATTTGAGTTATGTTCTAATACATATTATGGCAAGAACTACTCAACTAAATAAAGAAAAAAATACTTTAAGAAATGAAGTTCAGTCAATCCAAAACATTTTAGGAATTAGCCGCTAACTGCAGCTAGCACTAGCAGTTAGCTCTTAATGCCTTAGTGGAAATCTGGAAATCTAAAGCTCTATCCGGACTGTTATTGGAGGTCCTTTGATTTTATTTCTGTCCAGAACGACCATGTATGTGTTTTTTTTAGACGTCCTCTGAGAAAATTACAGGCTACTAACGTTATGTCACATGACTGAGAAAGTCAAAAAAACTCACTGGTCCTCCTGTTTTTTGAATTGCAATGTGAAATATCTTTTGCAGACATCCCCCTGAGAAACTAATCCTGTCCGGATAGAGCTTAAGCTTACTGTGAATAAACTGAAGCGCTTTGCTCACCCAAATGAACTGTTTTCACAAAAGAAATCTGTCTAGATTAACATCCAGCACTAGTTTGACTTATTTTTTTTTATTATTATTATTTTTTTAGAATGACAGTTTTGTTTACTTAGCTTAGCTTTACAGGTCTTGCCACCCAGCGGCGAGTCCTGGCGAATATAAAGCTTCAGCCTCTTACTATTCCCTGAAATATAAAGCTGTACAGGGCTAGGATAGTAACTTTAAATGAGAAAGGCTTAGCCTTAGGACTGTCTGTTTTTTTTTTTTTCGGCAAGTTTCATTCACGTGTAATGTACTGTGGCCTCAATATGGCTTGTAGTAACTGAATGTATTACTCACAGTCATAACCTTTATGTTACATATATATTGTATATTTTTATCCATAAAGCCTATCTAAACCTGTGTAACGTAACGTTAGTAAGTACTACTCCTTTTACTGTATTCCTTATTTCTTATTCCTCCTCCTGTTACACCTTATATATATCAGTGTTTCAAAATAAAAGCCCTCTTCCAAGTTTTGTAATCGTGATTTCATGATATTTTATGTTGCAGATTCTTCTCCTTCTTCTTTACATTTACAGCATTTAGCTGCCACTTTTATCCAAGGTGAACCAATGTAGTGTTAGGAGTCTTGCCCAAGGACTTTTATTGGTGTAGTGCAGCAAAATCACACAGACCAGTTTATTTATATGTACTGTTAAATTATATTTTACTGGCTAAATAATATTGAAAATATGGCTCAGACAAAAGCTTTAAACAGTTTTTATTACTGCCTAAATCAATACTGTAAATCCTGAACAGTCCTGATATCCTGTTCTGATACACTGAGTGGTGCAGCTCTTTTATTCCCCATTCATTACCTGCTGTTTAGAAGCTAAAGAGATTTTGTTGAGTCAACTTTCCATCTCTTTTGTCCAGCAGGTCTCTTTGTGTAAATGTTTCAGCCATGGCCTCTAACCCTAATTAACCCCCAGCCCCCAACCACCTACCACACACACACACACAAACACACACACAATGCTTTAAAAGGTGTGGTATGCAGTTGGCGGCTAATCTTAAAATTGAAGGTGTGAACGAACACATTCATCGAGTATTTAAGTTGTTATTTGGTGTATAAATAGTAAGCATGTTACTTTATTTAGGCTGAAAATGCTCATTTGACACTTAAAATCTATTTAAAACTTTAAAGAAACCATGTTTTTTGACAGATTGTTCCTTTTTGCTGGGCTTGAGGGGCTTTTGCTTTTATTAACTGGTTTGCATCACTTAGATGACCCACAACTGCCTAGCCTAGCCTAGCATAGAATAACTCATCTGTAAAAACACATTAACATATTATTCACAATATTAGCATTAGCTTTTAGCCTCTTTAGCTAAATCTCTATTTTGAGATACTTTATTATTATTATTATGAGATACTAAGCATTTATTTTTATAATTTTGTCAGTCAGACACTTTTAAATTACCATTAAGTAAAACAACTAATAACAACATAACTTAGTATCTCAAAATAATGAAATAGCATCTTCAAATAATGACCTAGTATCTCAAAATAATGAGATAGCATCTCAAAATAATAACAGTATCTAGAAAATAATGATATTGCATTTCGAAACAATGACTTAGTATCTTAAAATAATGACTGTATTTTTATAATAATGAGTTAATATCTCAAAACAATGAAATAGAATCTCAAAACAGTGAGATAGCATCTCAAAATAATGACTTAGCATCTTAAAATATTGAAATAGAATCTCAAAACAATGAGATAGCATCTCAAAATATTGAAATAGCAGCTCATAATAATGACTTAGCATCTCAAAATAATGAAATAGAATCTCAAAACAATGAGATAGCATCTCAAAATAATGACTTAGCTTCTCAAAATAATGAGATAGCATCTCAAAATAATGACTTAGCTTCTCAAAATAATGAGATAGCATCTCAAAATAATGAAATAGCAGCTCAAAACAATGAGATACCGTCTCAAAATAATGAGATACCATCTCAAAATAATGAGATAGCTTCTCAAAATAATGACTTAGCATCTCAAAATAATGAGATAGCGTCTCAAAATAATGAAATAGCGTCTCAAAATAATGAGATAACGTTTTAAAATAAAGAGATAGTATCTCAAAACAATGAAAAAGCAGGTCAAGATAACAACTTTGTATCTTAAAATAATTAAATTTGTATCTGTATAAAATGTTTAATACAGTCATTGTTAAACTAAAGAAGAACAGATGAGAACTGATGAGATGAAGAGAGAGATATTGATTAAATCACCAGATTCTCTGAAATTATAAGGTATGTTTTAGCATGCTCAGTGCAGTTAGACATATTAACTAAAAACTTACAGACTGCCAGTTTAATAATCAGACTAGATACTGTAGATAAAGATGGGTCTGGAAACCATGAAAGCCCCACCCCTGCTCTCTCCACCCCCCCCCCCTCCCCCCCTTTAACCTTCACACATGCACTCCACCCTGATCCATGAAGCTGCTGCTGCTGGTTATGGAGCAGCACAATGTGTGTGTGTGTGTGTGTGTGTGTGTGTGTTGGTAGATAGCTGACCCGGTTTATCTGCAGAGCTCATGTTCTTGCTCTTTCTTGCTTTTTCTTGACGACTGAAGACTTTCTTTGGGTTCTTTTGAGTTTTTCAAGGAAAAGGAGGATGAAATTAATCAAATCAGATTTGCATATGAAAGAAGAGTGTGTGAGATGCCAGAGCAAGTTGAGTTGAGAGACCCCCCCACACACAGAAAAGAGGCCAGTGTGAGTGTGTGAGTTACTGCTTAAGAAAGAAAGGAGGAGGAGAGAGGGAGGGAGAAACAAAGAGGAATGCTATGATGTCACTCCACCCCACTCACATACAAAGGCGTGAGCTAGACAAGCTCACACACTCACACACACTTCACTCACTCTAGTGCACTCAGACCCAGCTCCGCTCTAGCTGACTCAACTCAGTTCCTCTCTCTCTCTCTCTCTCTCTCTCATCAGGCTCAGGATGTGAGTATATGTTTATCTTATTCTGTGTCTATCTCTCTCTCTGCAAACACTTCATTCATTAGATCTGTCCTCACTGTTCTTTATCTTCTTTATCTTTAGTTTAGCTTTTCTTATTCTCTTTCTTTCACTGTGGAGCTGCTTCTCTAGCCCTCTCTGGCTTCTCTGTTGGAGGTGAGGAGAGATGAGCTCATGTTGGTGGAGTTGCAGAGAGTTTTATGGGGTCTTTATTGTCCTCCTTGCCTGCTTTGCTTTGCTTTGCTTTGCTTTGTTCAGAGTGGTTTTGTTAAATGAGGATTCCCATCTCTTTAGTCAGACTGTCTCTTTGTGTAAATGTTCCAGGATTGGGAAACTCCATTGTTGCTCTTTCAGTTGAATGTTGCTAATGGTTGGGAAAGAAGAGACTCTTAGATAGCTACTCTTAAAATCTTTATGGTGGAGGTGGTAGAAACCATGGGTTGCAACATTTGCAGCTTAAATTTAAACTTGTTCATTGTTCAAAACAGCAGTGAGTTGTATATGCAATGATGAGGATTGTGGATAGTTGAATTGTGGCAAAGAGGACAAAAAAAGTTGACTGGGATTATTTATATATCGTCACTGTCCAATGAAAAACAAGTATCTTCATGTTTGTGGATTTTTAGTTTAATACATGATTTAAACAAAAAAACAAACTCTCCCTTACACTGTGCCAAAATTTCTTAATGAACAGACCAATAGAAATATTTAAAAATGACCTGAAATAAACTCTTTTTTTACACTGACGTCCATTAAAGGTTTAGAAGGTTTTTTTCTTTCTCCTGTAAAGTTGTCTGTTTGGAGATGCTTGTTTTTCATTGGACTGCGACGTTATGTATTGTTTTGAACTTGTAAAAACAAAGATACCATGAGGGGTATTCAAGTGATAAAAGAACCATAAAAGAAAAGAACAATGCTAGCCCCATGAAGATTTTGTTTCTTTTTGTAAAAAAAAAAAAAAAAAGATGTGGAGACTTAATCTGGAGAAGAATCTTTACATTATCGTTACAAGTGGATATAAATATTTACCCTCTTGAAAGTTATGAACACTTGCATCTCTTACAACAGATTTTTGCTGGCATCCTTCCAACAAATAACCACATATCAAGCATATCTTTTTGTTGGGAGGAATCAGTTCTTGTATTTAATATTGTTAAGTTATAACTTAAAATTTTCTTAAGTCTAAATATAGCACATTCTTTGTATTTTTTTTTAAAGGAAGAAGTTGTTGAAATGTGTGTGAAATGTGGAAGGGCTTGCTTAAAGTACTCTTTGTAGCACTATGAAAAAGCTGCATGTGAAGCCTGTCTTCTATTTTTATTAACCCTTTCAGACTTGGCTTTTATTCCAGTAAAAGAAAAAAAACTATACGAATGCTAAATTCTGTTTGTAACAAGACGTTGTTATTTTATAAATCATATTGAACAATTAAATGAAGTGCTACAGCAGGATATGGTAAGCTGTGTAAGTTGTGAGGTGTTATCTTGTGAGTGAGTTTAAACACTGACTAGCTGGAGTGCTTATGGAGATTGCATCCATCATAGATTAAAGGCGTTAGCACCCACAGTGGACAGAACAGTGGGTGGAAATGATTGTGACCGGCTGTGTCTGGCTAAAATTGTCCATGCAAACAGACAAGAAATCTGCATGTCAGTGCTGTAGCATTTTTAGCTTCTATTGGACATGCCAAAATTTATGGGACACGATACTGAATTACTTGTTTATTGATCAAGAAGCATTATTACAGTCAGTGTTGGTAATTTGGGTGCAAACAGAAAAGCTGTTGGGTGGCTTTGGGAGTTTTTGTGACTAATAATTATAATAATAGTCACAGAGATGATGCACACAGTACCGCCAGTGTATACTTTTGAAAAGAAGGCAGCTCCCTGTTGGAGAGGTGTGAACTGCTTTTCTCATACGCATAATCATCACACAAAGACCAAGCCTGAAAGACAGCACAGGAAAAAAAGAGAAGACTGACAGAACTGGAATGAGAGAGAGAAAGAAAGAAAGAAAAAAGAGGACATGATAAACTTCGCAAACCGGACAGACAGCACGACAGAGCGCTGTTCATTAAAACAGGAGGCTGCGGGAAGAATGGATTATCATGAGGCTAGAGTACATAAAGTGAGCGAAAGGGGAAAAAGAGGTTCATTTTGCTAAATCAACAGCAGCCTCAAAAAAAGCAAGAGCAGAACACAGAGAGGCCATACACACACTCTCAAACACTCGCACACATTCACACAGAGAGCTGGACTAAAACAGTCTTTGTCAGCACATACAGAGAGAGAGAGGTTTGGGATCACATGAACATAGAGCACTGTCCTGTCATAAGCCAAACACCAGGCCCAATCAGGAGTCAGCCTGAATGACTGACTTACAGGCTAATCCTCTAAAACAAAGGCCATCTTTCCAGTAACAGCCCAGCCAAACACCTGGAGAGGTTCCTCAAAGCAGGATATACTGTATTTTCAGTATAGCTGGACAACGTGAGCACAGGTCAACAAGAGGAAGGTGCCAAATGCACCAGAAGAACCACGCCTGGTTCCCAAAAGCAGCTTTCAGCAGTAGTTTGTTTCCTGGTGGATGATTGATTATTTGGTTCTTTAAAAGTGTTTCCTCTGTGGAATCACTCCTAAGAACCATTGATGGCATTATGAGGATTCCTTAGAATTAAACCTGAGAAACTTGACTCTTGAGTAGATTAAAGCTTTAAAGGAGCATTTTTCACATTGTCTTCATACTCTAATGGTTGATATGTAAATACAGAAGTAGACAAAGAAGTCCTTCTGACTGTTGATGTGAATTAATCGGTTCATTGTAGAGAAACGTAAAGACTCTGAGACTCTGATTACTTTACAGTGGTTGGCTTTTATACACTAAAGTGCCAAAAGTCATAGGACATTTTTTTTTAAAACCTCGCTCACAAGATTAATCATGTGTGGGTGTTCCCAAACTATCCCCTCAGGTAGTAGCACTTAATAATCAATTTACATACTGCTAGCGTGATAACATATCAGTGTATGTAAAGTGTATGTTGATTTGTGGTAAAATACTTGGTAGATATTGAGTTAATGAGCGCTTTATAGTCTGCTATACACTCTTACGGACATTTTCCAAGACAAAGATTAAGCCTAATCTTAGACTAAACAGCATTTTGAAATAGAAAATTAGAAATAAGGATGTTTTGGGGTGTACAGCTGATAATCAAAACCAATATAGATCACTAATGTAAACCATTCTGCTTAATCTTAGTTCCTGTGAAATCCACATGATAATCACTCTGACTGATTTTTGTTTACATCTTAAACATGGAATTATGTAAAAGGTGAAATTCCCCTTTAAGCCTATGTGAGGATCATCCAGTAGAAACATGAGAATAAGGCCTGTCATGATTAATTTTTTTGTGGATGATATTTAGAACCATAAAACAACATACCACTGGAAAAATAACAATAATAATAATAGAATAGTGTTTGCAAAGCATGCATAACTCTTTAAAAGACAGCTAATTTTTTAATAATCATAGTTTGGGAAATGTATATATTTATTCTTTTCCTACTGCAGCTCACACTTTGTGTATGGAGTCACAGTTAAAGTACTGTTCACTGTACAAACATACAAATAAACACAATTGACAATATCAGCATTATCAAATGTTACTGAGGTCATGTGCATTTATTGAACGAAATGCTGATAATGTAATTATTGTGACAGGCCTAATGAGAATGAATGGAAGTGAATTAGCATTAATAGGCTTAACATTGATTGACTTAATGCTGTGTAAAATGATGATGGCCCTTACTGATGAATATTAATAGATAGGCCTGTCACGATGATTACATAGTCCATTTATTATAATTACATAGTCCAATATTATAATTAATATTCAAAAATAGATGCATGCTTTTCTCTAAACACTTCTTTATCTTTTTTTTGCAAATAAACCCTTCATGTGAAAATGACCTCAGTCAATTTTCAGATCATAATTTTGCGCTTGTTGCATAGTGAGGAAAGCCCATTACTGTGAATGAGCCTATATGCTGACTTGTGTTCATATTTTATCAATGTTTTATTTAATTAAGGAGACATTTATACTTTTTATATTGCATTTCCAATTAGAGCTGGGCGATATTACTTAAACATATATAATTTTCAATACTTTTTTGTAGTTCTGATATAACAACTGAAACAAGTTTTATTAATATTTCTAATTGCAAATGTGCCAAAATAGTAGCAAACCACACCTGCACACTTCTTGTCACACTTCAGTAAGAACATAGCGGATGTATGTAGTCTAGTATGAAGATGATCTGTGCAGAGACTCAAGAGAATTTGAGACAAATGTCCAACT
The DNA here is from genome assembly GCF_023375975.1 of Astyanax mexicanus. Lineage (NCBI taxonomy): Eukaryota > Metazoa > Chordata > Actinopteri > Characiformes > Acestrorhamphidae > Astyanax > Astyanax mexicanus. Next base: position 71,516,739 of record NC_064409.1, on the reverse strand, counting down.
AAGCTTCTCTAATATATTTACATGTTACTAAAATACATTTCTTTTCAATGGGCATATATGCAGCTGAAACAAACAGGGAACAGCCTAGTTCATGCCAAATTAATCAACATTAACATTTTAATATAGCGTATTTTTCGGACTATGAGGCACACATCCTTTAATTTTCCCAAAAATCGTCAGTGCACCTTATAATCCAGTGCACCTTATGTATGAATTTTACCAGTCAAGTTGTAAGAAGCAGTAAAGCTACTTTGATGAATTACAGAGTATAAGGAAGTTAGTACTACTAACTGCAGCTGGATAATGCTGCTAACTGCAGCCGGCTAGCACTGCTAACTGGGGCTAGCTCTCACCCTTGGACAAAATACTGGAATTCTAAGCTTACTGTAAATAAACAGAAGTGCTTTACTAACCCAAATAAACAGTTTCTGTGTAGATTGACTTCCAGCACTCGTTTGACTTTAAAATATATTTTTTTAATTACATTGTATGGACCCTTAATACTGTCGCTTAATGCGCCTTATAATCCAGTGTGCCTTATGTATGAAAATAGACCAGAAAATAGACGTTCATTGATAGTGCACCCTAAAAATTTGGTGCACCTTATAGTCTGAAAAATACGGTAACATTATAGTCATTATGGCTTTTAGACAAATGTGTTTTGGGCAGGGGGGGAGGTAGAGCTGCTGCCTAAGCTTTTGTCTTTAATGGCATTTTGCCTCACTTACATTACTTTTACTTTAATACTTTAAGTAGTTTTGAAACCAGTTTTACATTTTTACTTAACCCTTGTGTGGTGTTCGGGTCAATTAAATATTATTTCTAACTCAAACTTATTGGCTTTGGGTCATTTTCTGTGAAGAACATATATCAGAACACATTTTTGATGAACACACACTGTACACCCCCCCTACACATTTATATTACATACAGGATGTTCGGGTCTACTGGACCAGGGGCTAATAAAGGTGTTTACTCTGTTCTCCTCCTGTCTGGGTGTGTAGTTTGTGTGTGTTTTGTTTCTGTCCCTGTTGTTCCTGTACCAGGTTGTAATATTGTTGTAGAATTTAATGGATACCTGTCAAAAATGTAATGCTCTTTTGCCCAAAAAATTAGCCACCATGCATAGCTGCCCAGTGTGATAAGAATGTGACTAGGGTTGGCGAATGGCAGTTTCTCCGGTACAGGACATCAAGTCTTTTTTTTTTTGTTGAGCTTTTTATCCCAGATTCCATTCAAAACATTATTCTGAATTGCACTTATTTAGAGGGAAGGCCTGTTTTTAGAGAAAAATGGAACGAAATTGGACCTATTCCATAATTTTGCAGAATTTAAAACATTAAAATGCAGCGGGTCCACCAGACCCATGAACACTGTCTGAGTAACAAAAATATGAACACCATACAAGGGTCAAAGAGAGATAAGCTTGTGTTGATACTTCACATTCTACAGAAGTATTTTAAACCCTAGTATCTATAGTGGAAAAATATTAAAATAGTTATTGTGACAAGCCTATGAAAATAGCACTGCTTTGCTTTGATACTGCTGATTGAAAGTCTGTATATTTTTAGACGGACTGTTCCTTTAAGAATGAAACCGAGAGGATTAGGCCACAGAAGTGAACGCCAAAGACAGGCTTTGCAAAATGGCAACAGATGTTGTAATGGATCCATTCCTTCTCTCCCTCTCCCTCTTTGCCCCCACAGAACTCCTGAACTGTGTGGTAGAGGAATGAGCAGAGCCCAAACTACTCAAACAGCGCCAACCGCAGGGGAACAGTGGTAACTTCATCTCAGAGAGAGGACACATTTAGAGAAGCACTTCTGTGGGAAGTGTTCTGTTTACCTGCAAACACACCTATACACACACTCACACACACTTTCACCCAGCAGTTCAGACCAGTCCCCCCACACACACACACACTCCACCATGCTGCAGCAGATCCTAGCAGATATGTACATCGAGCCGGAGATCCTGGAGGCTCTGAACGAAGAGCAGAAGAAGACTCTGTTTCTGAAGATGAGGGAAGAGCAGGTGCGGCGGTGGAAGGAAAGAGAGGAGAAGGAGGGCAAAGAGGGGAGGAAGGAGAAGCCCAAGCCAAAGAAAGGTAAGGATTTCCTCTCACTGTAACAAATACCAGGATGTCTGCTGCCTGCATTACTGCCACTCTACAACAATGGCTGCCTGCAGCTGGAGCAGGGCCTGCCTAACAAACTGTGGGCTATACTCACAGGTACAAGTCCTAAAGATGCAAATGAATTCCCCCTCAAGTTGTTGTAATTTATAGTTAGAGATAGTTTATAGGTCATTTTTAAACACAAGGTTTTAATGTAAGAGCTTATGTGAACTTCAACCTTTTAGGATGGCAGGTAAGAAGACAAAAACAGTATTGGATGGTCTGTTAAAATCCTGTATTTTTAACAGCGGCTTCACTTCATCAGCCAATTTAATCAATTTATATCTTTTCTCTTTTCATTTCTATCAAGTTTCTCTCAACTTTCAACTGGCACATGGACAAGGATTAGCTTTATAGGGGTGTTTTCTTTGCCGTATTCTCATTTTGACATAATTTGGAGATTCTGCAAATGCTGAAAAGGTTCAAACACAGAAATTAGAATGTTGAAAGTATCATCTTTTCAACCAGTGGTGTTTTTTTTCTGCAAATCAGATATATGGGCATCAGTTAATCTTTTATAATAGTCTTGAGCTCAAATTAGATTTATTGTCTATTTTGACCCGTTTTAGGAAGATTTCACTTGCAGATACACTGCAAAATAAAGATCTAAGCGACAGGTGAAATTGTCTAATTTTAAGACAATAAATTACAAGTATTTTTTGTCAGATAAACAGAATTATCTTAAACTTAGTAATGCTTGATAAGACAAAAATCCTTTTTGGGGAACAATTACCATAATCAGTCTTGTTAACCTTATTTAAAGTAATTTAACTCAAAATGAGCACAAACAGTAGTGATTCTGATTCTTGTGTCCATATTTAAAATATAAAATCTGGAATTTTGCTTGATTTAAGTCTTATTTTAAGAAATATTATTGCTAAGAAAAATGTTCTCACCTCATTGGCAGTTTTATTTGCTTAAATTAAGCATATACCTTGATTTTGTAGATATGTTGTCTAGTTTTTGGATAGATCAGTGGATTTTTTGCAGTGCAAAATTTTTTTTTCACATTTAAAATGTGTTTTTACACATTTAAGAGGTTCTTCAGTGGTATCATGACTCCAAAAAACCATCTGTAGCAGCTTTAGTTTTAAGAGTGTGTGGCTTTGAAGCAGTGATCCAGTGAAGACACTCTGAGCACTTTCAGAAGTGTACGAATCAGAACAGGACGTGACTTCTAGTGTGTGATCTCTTTGTTTTTATTGTTTTTCTATAGAGAACATTCATTGTTGCCTCATCCCTGCCTCATTCAGCTTTTCTAAGCTTTTGTTAAAAGTCCCCAGTTGACAGTGGGCTGTGTCAGAATAAATGTTCTCGTATTTGAGGCTTAACTGACTCACTGTTTATGTGCAGGTTATCCCGAGAACATTAGAGCACGATTAGGCGCGTTCTGTCCCATCTAAAACAAAACAAACCAAACCAAGCCAGATCACCAGATACGTAAAAACAGGAGAGGGGAGAGCTTCACAGCGTGTCTGGCTCAGCAATTCCAGCGTAATCTCAACGGAAATCAAAACACCTTTTTGTAGGATACAGTCAGACTGTGCAGCCCGGTATGCGAATATGTGTGTGTGTGTTTTTTTCTTTTGACCTCTGAAAGGAATGAAGTTGAGATGGGAATGGATACATAACCCATTATGAAGACATTCTCCAGCTGAAGCCTGTCCAAAACACCCAAAGCACTTTAAGCCAATCCTGGCGTTCCTCGAAGAGCCGGTTTAGCATGAAACGTCTCAGTATGTGATTAAGCTCCAGGATGAGCAATAAGTTTTTCAAAATATCTTTTAAAAGAGAATACATCAAGCCCATTTTCTTTGACACACTGTATAGATGGGAATCACCATGCATCTCACAATACTTTGCCCACAATAACACTGATTTATGATGCTGTGATTCTGTGATACTCGATATATCGCAAGACAAATCTCTGCGATATTTCACAGCAAATACACAGCAACCTAAATAAGCAAATACCAGGAATTATCGATTTATTGGTATTTCTGTCCCACTCATTAGGACTCCTCCTATCACTAGTAATACCCCGATACGAGGAGAGTGAAGACTAGCACATGCCTTTTCCGATACATGTGAAGTCAGCCACCGCCTCTTTTTGAACCGCTGCCGATGCAGTATTGCTGAGCAGCATCACAGTGCACTCAGAGGAAAGCGCAGTGACTCCGTTCTGATACATCAGCTCACAGACGCCTCGTGCTGATTGGCATCACCCTTTGGAGTGATGAGGTGTAAAAAAAAGGCGCCAATTGTGCTCTCTCAGGGCTTCGGCAGCTGATGGCAAGCTACATGAACGGGATTCAAACCAGCAATCTCCCGATCATTCACCATAGGTTTACTCTATTAATTTGATTATAGTGCCACCATGTGGAGTAATGAAGCAGTAACTTCAGGAAGTGAAATTGGGGGCGAGTTTTAGTAGTTAAGAGCGCCCATATTTCAATAAAAATATCTGTATTTGACACCATGTTTTGATATGATGCGATCAATATAATGCGATATTTGGTGATATCAATATATATCGATATATATCCCACCTTTAATATGTTGCTGCTATACAGCATACTATACAGTTAAGCAGCCTTAAACTAAGGCCTACGGGTGGCACGGTGTGCGTGGGTTTCCTACGGGGACTCCGGCTTCCTCACACAGTCCAAATACATGGAGATCAGATAAATTGGATATTCAAAATTGCCCAGAAAAATGTAATACTCTAAATTGATCTGGTGTATATGTGTGTATGTAAATGTATGAATGACTGACTCTGGTAAATACTGTAGTGCCCGATGCAGTCCTCCAGGTGGTCGGTGGTTTCCGGTTGAGAGTACGCCGTGGGCTGCCGCTTTTTACTGGTGTGTGGATAAGTGATGAGTATGAAAGGTTGTGTGTAATACGTAAAAATTGTAAAGCCTTCTTGGGTTTCTAGAAAGGCGCTATATAAATTGAACTTCATTCATTCAAATAGAAGGACTACACACATAGAAGAATACTTCTCTACAAGGACTAAACAAGCTGTGTGTGAGTGCATTTGCACATCTGTATCAGCAAAGATTGAAACTTAAAGTAGCTAAAAGTGTTCATTAGAAAGGGTGTTTTTTTACGACCTTCAATATTGCAAATAGTGCATTGCTGTTGTTAGCACTGTGCTACATGCTGCTAATTCAATTAAATTTGGTGCTAACATTATGTATCATTGTCATACAGGTGCCAAGTTTTACCATATAAGGTATGAATGCCTAGCACTAATAGCCCAGGTTCACAATGCTAGTCATACCTGCTGTCTTTGCCTAATGACGCTCTTGTTTGTTTTTCTCCACTGTTTGATGGTGTCTAAGCTGATACTCTGGTATTCACACAGTAGCCCAAAGCCTTCTGGATTCCTCTCAAGCCTCTCATAACTCTCCCACACTCAGGAGTCATATCTGACTTGTTCTTTACACAACTGATCATTCTGGCCTTGAAAGTAGCTAGCTAGCTTGTTGCAAATCCTTCAAATACCACACTGACATACAGTGTCTTTCTACAACAAAAAATAGGCTTCAGTGGACGGTTTTGAGATGTGGAAGAGGCTGTTTCTTGCTATGATTGGTGCAAATTATAACTGGTAAATCGTGAGCTTCTATTTGACAGACTCTCAGTGAGTATTAGTATGTAAACTAATCAAAAAGTAGGAAAGTGTACATACCAATAAAATGAAAATCGGTATATAAATAGGACTAAAGAGGATTTGCACGCTTATTTATTATTGTAAAAAACGTGGCATCAGAATAGAGGCACCCATATGTTTAAGACTGCATACACTGTTTTATTTCTTAGTGGATTGGTCAAGTCTTTTTTGGGCCACCCTCCTCAAAACTGCACAAATCATGTATATGGCTAGTTATCTACAGTCCTAAAAAATTGCAGAATTAGATGGTTTATGATAGGATATCTCAAAGTAGTGCCAGTTGTTCAGAAAGAGCCCTAGCATAGAACCATCCCAGAACCATCCCTTCCTTTTTAAGACTTTGGGTTGGTGAGGCTTTATAATAGGTTATCTCATACAACCACCAGTTGTTCGGAAAGAGCCCTGACTTGTGTATGGGGTTGCCAAATAAGATCCGAGTTGAACGTCACATAAGACCACCAGATGTTTAGAAATATCCTGACTTGGATCCATCTAGGATCATTCATTCTTAAGAGTCTAGATTTGTTGATCATCAGGTAGTAAGACCGGGTTTGTGGAGCTCCCTAAAAGTATGTCACACTGCGCCCATAGCTGTTCAGAATTAATCCTAAGAACCTTATTTTTTCTGGGATTGGTAAAACGCATAGTAAAAGGTTTGTGTGGGTGGGTGAGCTAGTAAGATTCCTGGGGTTGATCTGGGGTTGGCTCTCTATTAGAGTGGGACATAGGGCCCCTATATGTTTAAAAAGTGTCGTGGCGTTCAACCAATTATGTTCCTTGTTTTTTTAGAGCCTGGGGTTAGTGGAACTTCTGATAGAGAGGCACAAAGAAGTCTGTGTTTGGTCGGTAGAGTAGTAATTAGAATGTCTGGGGGTGGTGGGCCTGATGTGAAACCATCCAGGAACCTTAATTTTAAGGGTCTGTTGTTGCTTAGTAAGGTAGTAAGATCGCAAAATTGTAAGACTGAGTTTATGGAGATCCCTTAAAGGATGTCACATTGAATCCCTTGATGTTCAGAATGAGCCCTAGCTTCGTTTTTAAGAGTCTGATGTGGGTGGGTGGGTTAGTTAGATGCCTGGGATTGATGTGGCTCTCCAGTAGACTGCTGGACCCCCAAATGTTCAGAAAGAGTCCTGACGTGGAACCATCCAGTAAACCTCATTTTTAAGAGTCCGTGGTTGCTGGGTAAAACACATATGTTACATGTGTTACATAAGTGTACACAAGTGGCCAATAGAAATGCAGTGCACCAGTGAAAAAAGTGTTGGGGAATTCAGGTTCATGGAGGGAACACGGACTGAAACACAACGCTATGATATCTGAAGAACGTTAAGTGTAGAGCACGCTTTAGGGACTCTGAGATGTTTCCCAGGAAGAGAGGAGGCATGGCGTTGAGTCGTATGACCGGTGGAATCCAGCAGATCCACATTCTGCATCTTATTCAGAAACACAATGTTCTGTCAGACATTCCTATCAATAGCCCTGACTTTCCCCGCAGGCACGTCACTCGCCCGCCGGCAGCAGGTCCTGCACTTCGTCAGAATGTGCTGTGTCACATGGTCCAGCGTCACTCTGCCATTGTGCCGCCGGCTGCGTGGATCATGATTGCGCAGGCTGGACACAAAGCCAGCTGTGTTCTTCATCCACACGAGGAAAGAGGAGCAGTTTACAGACTGATCTGACCCTCCGTCCTTACTGTACTCGATCCACTGCTCACGTCAGCAGCAGCACTGTACAACACACAGCTCTCTTTCACTCTCTCTCTTTTCTTTCTTTCTTTCTTTCTTTCTTTTCTCTCAGATAAATCATGTCACTGTTACAGTTTCTACAGGCAGTGCTCTCTTCTATTTATCCTTCTTTTTATTTTTTTATTTTCCATATTCATCATGTTCTCATTCCTTTATTTTCCCCCCTCACTTTATTCAGTTTATTCTATAGTCCTTTCTTTCCCATATTTGTAAATGTTTTCTTTCTTTACTTCTTTATTTTTCCCCTAATTGTTCCACATTTTATTTTTCACAATTCTTCGTTCCCTCTTTGTTCTCCTAATTTTACATTCTTATACATGTTTTTTCCAGACATTCATCATTTTCTTTCTTACCCTTATTCAGTTTTTTTTTCTCCTCATTTTTTTAAATGTTCTCTTTTTTTTACATGTTCTAGTTATTTTTTCTGTCCTTCTTCTATGTTGCCTCATCTTTCTTTCTTTCTTTCTTTCTTTCTTTCTTTCTTTCTTTTAGATAAATCCTCTGACTGTTGCAATTTCTACAGGCAGTGCTCTCTTCTATCTTTCCTTTTTTTCCATATTTATCATGTACTCATTCCTTTATTTTCCCCTCACTTTATTAAGTTTCTTTCTTTCTTTCTTTCTTTCTTTCTTTCTTTCTTTCTTTCTTTCTTTCTTTCAGATAAATACTCTCACTGTTGCAATTTCTACAGGCATTGCTCTCTCTCCTTCCTTTCCTTTTATTTATTTCTTTCCCATATTTATCATGTTCTCATTCCTTTATGTCCCCTCTCCTTATTCCATGTATTCTCAGTTCTTTCTTTCCCATATTCTAATTTTATTTTCGTTGTATTTAATTATTTATTTCGCCCTTTTTCTTCCACGTTTCATGCAATTCTTAATTCCCTCCTTTATTCTCATCTTTCATTCTTATACATGTTCTTACCTATTTTCACCATGCTTTTTCTTTCTTACCCTTATTCTGTTTTTTCTCTTGTTACTTTTTCATGTTTTTTTTTTTCCACATGTTTCAGGTCCTTTGTTTTTCTGTCCCTCTTCTTCTATGTTGCCTCATCCTTCTTTCTTTATTATCTTTCTTTCACATATCTATCTTGACTGGTTTGTACAGAATGAAGCTCAGTACAGTGTGTGTGTGAGCAGTGTGAGGTGTGTGTAAGTAGATGTTGAGTCAGCGTGAGGGTAGGTCAGGCTGAACACTCAGCTGGAGTTTCTGTTGGCGTGGGACTGGGGTTAGTGACGGTGTGTGTGACGGAGTGTGTGTACACAGCCGCCTGAAACTGGAGTTTGCACCTGTTCTCTCCCACGACAGGTGGAAAACCTAAACAGCCCCCCGAACACTAATCCCACCACACATACCCACACACTGCATAACACACGGTGAAGACAGGTGCGGTTAATTAACCCTACTGTCTCTTAATAACAGCACTGTGTGTTCTATTTATATTTAACACAGACAGCATGTTCATATTTCTAACACCTGTAAGATCTGAGATAAGCTGGGCTCTAAACAGCTCTGTAAAAATATTTAAGGTATATTTTTAATAAAAAAAAAACATTGTTGTTTTATTCCATAAACTACAGACAACATTTCTCCCAAATTCCAAATAAAAATATTGTCATGTAGAGCATTTATTTGCAGACAATGAGAAATGGCTGAAATAACAAAAAAGATGCAGAGCTTTCAGACCTCAAATAATGCAAAGAAAACAAGTTCATATTCATTAAGTTTAAAGAGTTCAGAAATCAATATTTGGTGGAGAAACCCTGGTTTTTAATCACCGTTTTCATGCATCTTAGCATGTGCTCCTCCACCAGTCTTACACACTGCTTTTGGATAACTTTATGCCAGGAGTGGCATAAAGACATGTGCTGGACATGTCTTACTGGACACAGCCACAGTATATGCTTTTTCTTTTATGTTCAAACATTTGACCAATGTGTTCCTCAAACATTACCTTTTAGTAATATAAGAAGAACCAGATTTAAACTTTAATGTGTTTTTATGTAGCGTGATTATTGAGTAATTGAGTAATTATGAAGCATTTCTGTTTATCTATAATTAGGAATTCAGTCTTTGCTTCCTAGAGGTATAGCTGCTGTTCCAATGCATGTTTTTCCTTACCTGCTCAAGTCTCCACACCTGTGAAGGTCACCCTGTTGCCCTGTCTGTGCTTGAACAAAAACATGGGTTAAGTTCCTATAGTAAATTTAAAAAGTGCCCTATGAATATATATATATATAAATCTTACACTTGGTAGCTTCGTCAAATGTATTTACATCAAACATCAATAAATTAAAATATATTAATTAAATAATCAACAGATGTTTTTTATTAAACATTGTCTATTATTTTTACTAACTGCTATAATCATATCAGTAAGAAGTTCTGGACCATTTATTTGAGCATTTTAGCTGATCTTTACACAGTTGTGGAACATTTCAGTAAAGTAATTTTGAGACATAGCATGGTCGTCCAGTAATTTTAGAGCATATGTTGGTTTAACAGTGACTTTGCAGTGTTTCTTTTGATGTGCAAGAAACTGTTGAACATTTTTCAGGAAAATTTCTATTGGTCTCAAAGTAACTAGAGTATTTATTTTGGCCTTTAAGTAATTTTTATTAATTGAGGGCAATTTATTTTGGACTGCAAGTAACTGTGGAACATTTTTCTGGCCTACAAACACTTGTGAAACAGTTCTCTGTTGGCTGATAGGTTATTTTGGATAATTTCTATTGGTCTAGCAACTGCATATGTAAACATGATTGCATGTTCCGTAAAGTAGAGATCTTTCTTTGTGCTTTATAATATATAATTCAACACAGTATGATGATGGTGTATAATTAATAGTCCACACTGTAGTGTTTAATTAACACAGCTTTAGAAAAATGGAGCAACAGTATGGTAAAAAAAAATGGCAAAAGTAACAGATCTCTCTCTCTCTCAGAAACAGATACTACAGTCTGTAATTATTATAGAACTACAAAGTGTTTTTGTATGATCAGTGGAGATGAGAAAAATGCATAATGGTTGTAGAAACAATGAGGTGGTCATAATGTTATGCTTAATTGAGCAGTCTCTCTCTCTCTCTCTCTCTTTCTCTCTCTTTTTCTGGACTCTATGTACCGTGTCGAAGCGTCACAGGGTGAAGTAGAGTGAAAGGTGCTGAGCTGTAAACAGGTGTGACAGAAGTGTGTGTGTGTGTGTGTTGTGTGTTGAGTGTTTGCTGCAGACACATTCCTCCTACTCACAAATACACTGATCTCCGTGTATCTGAACCCATCTGACCCTGGTCACAGTAGACAGCCATTTACGTACACACACACACACACCCTCTCTATCAATGAGTTTTTTTTTATGTTTTTTACATGCTCTGTTTTGTGTTTACATATGCTAAATAGTGGCTTCCGAATTCTGCACAACAACCTGACTAAGTGATTTACACAAACAACATTTACAAACTTCCCAGAACAGAGAAACACAGTTACAAAGAAATATCAAACCCTTAATTTATTCAATCAACTACATATAAAGTTATCAGTGCATTATTTTCTTCCTCAGAGCCATGGAGAAATTTATAAACTTGGAGGAACAAACAACGTACATCATCACTGTAGAGCAAAAGCTGTATATATAGTATTATTAATTATGATTATGATTATGATTATTATAATATTAAATACTTATTATTTTTTATAATTAGTAAATGCAGTAGTTGTTTTTACATTGTATCAAAATCTTATGACTGAACCAATAGAAATGCTCCAGTTGACTGGCACTGAAAGTCACAGTGACAGTATGTAATCCTATTCAGTTAATAAATAAATAAATAATAAATAAATAATAAAATTACTAAATACTTTTTACTTGACTGCTTTTAACAGCAGTGTAATAAATACTTGTTCTTAAGAAGGAAACACTGGAATACTCAAACAATATGGAGCCAAGCTCAAAAAGAACATTTTAAGATTGTTTTTTAAAAAGTTTTTGAAATGGTTTCAGGAAGGTTGGCCTGTAAAATTACAGAAATATGTTCCAGGAATGTTGTGAAAACCTGTGATGTGATGTGATAATAGTTTTCATCACAGCATTAATAGAATGTTTCTCACATAACGTTCCCAGTTAGATAAGTACAAACATTATGAAAATGTTAAAAAGTAAATTTCCAAAAAAAACAAAAAATAACATTTGACAGAAATGACGTTGCGGCAACAATTTCAGAAAGTTTAAAACGTTAAATAAAAATATCATAAAAATACTATCAAGAGAACGTGTCAGAATGAAAGTTCTAAGTACATTTACTGTAACATAAAAAAAAAATGTTCTACTAACCAGAAATTATCTGTAAAGCAGGTGTTGCCAAATAAGAACGCTACTTATTTGTCACTTACTAGAAAAAATTCTACATTAAGAGTGAACCAGCTATTCAGACACCCAAAATTTAGTGATGGAAGTTGCAAATAGGTACTAAAAATATGTGAAAAATGATTTTAAAAATCTGAAATAATTTGTTCTGAACAAAAACTTCTCTATTTTTATGTTATGTTAAAAATGCTCAATAAATAGGTTCGATAAATATTATAAATTGTAGTTTTATAATTTCTTTAAAAACAAAAACAGCATGTCCGGTATTCTGCCTTCAGCCAAGTGTTTGACTATATGTTGTTTCACTTTTTGGGACAAAAAAGGTGCACCTCTGCTGTTCATTAATTATAATCAAGAAAAAATGTTCAGTTATTTGCATTATTGATTTGGGGTCATATCACACAGCACTTTTTCATTCTTTTTCTTTTATAAATGAGTACAAATTGTATTCTGAACCCACTTTTTTTTGTTTCTCTTTTCTTTGTTTCTCTTATACCCAGTACTTCTTATACTCAAGATTTAAATAGGATCATTTTTTTTCACAGGTAATAAATACATTTTGCCTTGTAGAGAACATGTGCTGAGGAGAAGCAGGCTAGTTGAGCAGTTAGCCATGTTTGCTCAGTTCTCAGCTGTTGTAGGTTTGCTGTCAGTTGTTGCTTTTGTATTTTGGTGGATTTGTTTTCATGCTGGTGCTTTTTAAATGTGTTTTCTTTAAACCTCACTGATTTCCCTGCCTGGATATTTGCATCAGAGTTCTCTGAATTGTTTGCATGCTTTCTGTTTTGCATGTGCGCTAAGAGGTACACCTCAGTTCACATGGGTTTATCCCATGGCAGCCAGCAGGCAGCATGATATAAGATACATGGCCCTCTATGCTCTGTAGAAGTGTGACAATCAGCCTATGATTTGCTGATACTGAAGACATTTGGACACTTGGAGGCCTGTGAAATTCTTAGAAGGGGTGGATAAACCCCCTATGTCAGTATAGGAGTGGCTCAGTTCCCAGCTGTCTGCTTTAGTGATAAGGATGGGCTTTTTTATGTTTAGTGTGGGTCTTTTTTAGGCCTCAAAATGTGTTACAAAGATAATATAGTACCATTTTCCTTCCTATCAGTACTGAAATCTTGAGTATCAGATGACTCCAGTTTTTTTTAAAAAGCCTCTCCTCTATAAATCGAGCTTGAGTTAAATTTAGTAAATGTCTGAAAGACCCACATTCGTGTTAGCGTAACTGTAAAACAGTAGTTTGTTATTAAGCTCAGATTACTTAACCTAACCATGTTATTAAAGATAACCTATGATTAACAGATGATTGAATGTAATGTTGACAATGCTTGTAAAAATGCCTGTTTTTACATAACATCCCTCGAAGGTATGTTCCATTATATTGTATGATGTTGATACATAAGCATTTTAATGAGCATTCATTGCATAACATGCAGTAAGATGCTGTGTTTACTTTTTATAAAGCAGCTGCATTACATAGTCTAGCCTTACTATTATTATATAAATATATTTTTTTTATATATACAGCTCTGAAAACAAAATAAGAGACCACTTAAAAATGATATGTTTTTTTTTTTTTTAATCAAAATCAAAAACCTCTGGAATATAATCAAGAGGAAGATGAATGATCACAAGTCATCAAACCAAACTGAACTGCTTGAATTTTTGCACCAGGAGTGGCATAAAGTTATCCAAAAGCAGTGTGTAAGACTGGTGGAGGAGAACACGCCAAGATGCATGAACACTGTGATTAAAAACCAGGGTTATTCCACCAAATATTGATTTCTGAACTATTAAAACTTTATGAATATGAAAATTGTTTTCTTTGCATTATTTGAGGTCTGAAAGCTCTGTATCTTTTTGTTATTTCAGACATTTCTCATTTTCTGTAAATAAATGCTCTAAATGAAAATATTTTTATTTGCAATTTGGGAGAAATGTTTGTAGTTTATAGAATAAAACAATAATGTTCATTTTACTCAAACATATACCTATAAATAGCAAAATCAGAAAAACTGATTCAGAAACTGAAGTGGTATATATTATATTATAATATTATAATTTATGAAGGCTGAAAACTACCCAAATCAACCATTGTGTGTATTTTATAATGTATCTCCCACTTTTGACATTATTTTGTGTTTTTTTTTTTTTTTTACATTACAGTTTTGTATATATTTAGTTTCATAATTAGAATTTTCTTCTTCTTCTGCAGTTTTCTTGTTTTTTCTGCCTGTTTTTTTACTGCATAACTTTTAACTGCACTTTTTTAACTGCACTCATGGTAACCATATGAAACACCACAGCAACCACTTAGGTACATCACTGCACACAATTAGGATATCACTTCGAACACCTAGCAACCACTTAACACTCACCTGAGCTATCACAAGCAGCTGCTTAGCGACAGCATAGTGTCCAGCTAGCAACATAACTGAAAAAAATTTGAATACCATAGCAACCACACAATAACAGTCTAGAAGCTGTTCTATGAACCATTCTGTGTTACATGACCCACATTGTATGTATGTGGGTGTGTGTGTTAGTTAATCGGAACAGGGAGCTGTTGATTGAATGGCACTAGTCCTTTGGCAGGCTGTGAATCCCCTGCTCTCTTCTTTCACCTCTGAATCTGTGCTGTCATTCAATCCCCAGTGTCTCTCTCTCTCTCTCTCTCTCTCTCTCTCTCTCTCACTCACACTCTCAGGTCAGTTCAGTTCAGTTCAGTTTAGTTTAGTTTAGTTTAGTTTAGTTTGCTTTATTACACACTCATACCTACAGATGCTCTACCCTGATAGTCAGAGACTGAAGCTCTGAATCTGTTTACAGTGTTGGTCATTCTCTACTCTTTCATTAGGGCCCACAGGATGTTGTTTGGTAGACTATTCTCAGTCAAGAAGTGACACTGAGGTGTTTAAAAACTCCAGCAGCACTGCTGTATCTGATTCACTCATACCAGCACAACATACCCTAACACCTCATACACCACCATGCTAATCAATGCTAATCAATGCAGTGCTGAGAATAATAACCCACCACCCAAATAATAATAATAATAATAAGAATAATCGCTGCTCTATGGTGGTTTCTCTCCTGTGATGTCCAGAGTATTAAAGAACATGGTGAAAAGAGGATAATAATAAAGTATACAGAGAAACAGGGCTTAGGGCTGCAACTAATGATTTTTTTGGTAGTCGACTAACCTGACGATTATTTTTTCAATTAGTCGATTAGTCAACAATTATTTTTGCCATCTCTAAAAATGTTAGAAACAGCAGAACATGAGGTTTAAATGGCATTTAAATATCTGAATGTTGTTTAAACATGGACATTACTGATATTTAATAATTTAATATGTAATCTGTTGTGTTTGGGCACTTTTGGAGACACAAACTAAGTCTCCCATTGCGCTTCTTTCCCCAGCATTTTGTGTAATGTGGTACTGTTACAAATTAACGATTAGTCGACAATGAAATTTGTAGTCGACAAATTTAAATAATCGACATTGTCGATTATATCGACTAATCGTTGCAGCCCTAAAACAGATACAAAGAACTACAGTCTGTAATTACTGGTATACAGTAGAACTACAAAGTGCTCCTATATGATCAGTGGAGATGCATAATGGTTGTAGAAACAATGAGGTGGTCATAATGTTATGCTTGATTGAGCAGTCTCTCTCTCTCTCTCTCTGTGCTGGACTGACCTGGAGAACCTGTTTCTTACACAATATTCCTCCTTGCCCGGTTGCTGTTGTCACACTCTGCCGCGTGAAGAATTTTCCCTGACGTAGATCTTCAGCATCCTTAAAGCTTCCTCATGCCTGCTGCCCATCTAACCCAGAGCCCGTGCACCACCTCTCTCCTCTCCTCGTCTAGCTGTTCCTCCCTTCAGGCCCTGCTTATCCTCCACCTGGATGGACGGAATGTAGTTTTGGAGTTTTATTGCTTAGCCCAAAGCTGCCTCGCGGTCTCTGATGTTCCAAAAACATTCTTCACAGGCCGGTTATGTAAGAACGGGCACTTTAATGACCGTCCGTCATGCAACATGCGATCAGATTACAGTGTGTGTGGAATTTGATAAGGTTACATCATGCTGGAGTGATGAGACGGAGGGTGTGAGTACCAGTAAGGAGGAACGTGTGGATTACACACCTTTGTTGGGTGCTGATTGAAGGCTGAAGACTGAGGGTGATGCGATTAGGGATGGGGTGATTAATCAGTGTTAATGATGGACTGTGTTATAAAACACACAGGGCAGACTCTTCTTTCTTCTTTTAATAGAAATCCCCAAGACTAGGCTTAATCTCTGTCCTGGAGATTTATTTTTTATAACAAAAATTGCAATGATGAGTTCTGAGTGGTCCAGCAAGCTAAGTGCTGCTGCTGTGATCAGGAGATTGCCGCTTTGAATCCTGTTCATGTAGATTGCCGTCAGCTGCCGGAGCCCCGAGAGAGCACAGTTGGTCTTGCTCTCTCCAGGTGGGTAGATACTGCTCTCTCCCCTCATCACTCCAAAGGGTGATGTCGATCAACACAAGGCATCTGTGAGCTGATTTATCAAAACCGAGTCGCTGTGCTTTCCTCCGAGTGCGCTGTGATGCTACTAGGCAGTTCAAAAAGAGGTGGTGGCTGTCTTCGCATGTATGGGAGGAGGCATGTGCTAGTCTTCACCCTCCTGGTGTTGGGGCATCACTAGTGATAGGGGGAGTCCTAATGAGTGGGTTGGGTAATTGGCTGTGTAAATTGGGGAGAAAATGTGGAAAAAAATTTTAAACAAAATTATTAGAAGAATAGCAATGATAATGTATGCAATTTGCATCTTTATACAAGGTCACAGAGAAATTAAATAGCAGGCAGTTTCAGCATCCCTAAAAATTATATTGCAGGAAATTTGTTTTCTTTGATCTATTTGTTATTTAATTATGTTTATTATTATTATTGTATGAAAATTGTCTTTATTAGATTTTATCTTTTTTTTTTTTTTACTTCAGTTGAACACCCCATTGTGGTGTAATTGGTCAGATTTTTTTAAAAATCTGGTATCTCCTGCACAGCTGCTATTGTTCGTTACTGAATCCTCTGATCGCCCACTATCCAGCTCCTCACTCTTAGTGTTGTAGTGCCCTCTGCTGGTGCATAATTTGCTTACTATTATAAGAAAATGTCTGGAATATATATATTACTATACAAATACAAAGTTGGCTATAGTTCTCATGGGAAGGTTTGGTTATGTAAGGCTGCTGCTTGATGAAATATTACTGCATGCTATGCTCTGAATGAACACTCATTAAAATGCTTGTGTTTTAACATTTGTACACTAATGGAGCACAGCCTCGAGGTCTGTTATGTAAAAACAGCATTTTACAAGCATATGCTGAGGGACAGGTTATGCAGTCATGGCAGAAACTGTTGGCACCCCTGAATTTTATTTATTATTATTATTATTATTATTATTATTATTATTATTATTTTTTTTTTTTTAGTAAACATATTTCATCCGGAAAATGACTGCAGTTACATATGTGTTATTATACACGTTTATTGCCTTTCTATGTATTATATCACCACAAGAAACAGAAGTGATTGATTTCATTTATTTTTATAAAGGGTGTGCAACCAAATATTAAGTTTAAATTAAGTTATCACATTTTGTCCAATCCATTTTTGGAGTTTTGCGTAAAATTATTATTTCTCCTCCACCAGTCTTACACACTGCTTTTGTATAACTTTATGCCACTCCTGCTGCAAATATTGGAGCAGTTCAGCTTGTTTTGATGGTTGTGATCATCCATCTTCCTCTTGATTATATTTTGGAGATTTTCAATTTGGTAAAATCAAAGAAACTCATAATTTTTAAGTATTAAGTATATGAGCTATAATGTGGAAATTGTATTTAAAGTATGTGAGTATCTTATGATATCTGGTGAATGTTGTGTCTAAAACCGTTCCCCCGGTTGTTCTCCTCAGGCCCTTGTAAGACTGTGAGCTGGCTCCTGGGTCAAGATGGAGAAGTGCACGTCTGCATTATTGGAGAGCCGGACGAGCTGAAGTCACCTAAACTCCTCTTGTCTGAACTCAGGGACCGAAATGGAACCAGCAAAATCAACAGGTACTGTACTCATACAGCTGTAACTGGAAGTGGTGTGGTTTGTGTATTATCGTCCTATTATGCCTCCAGCTGTGGTTTACAAAGATATAACTTTCTACACAGTGCAGAAAAATCCCAACCCTGCTGCTGATCAGTAACAGTAGAGCTCAAAGCTATGTTTGGTGTCTGAGGTTTGCTTCCCTAGTTTTGCTACAAGCAATAAAAACGTATCCTTCTGGCGTCCACAATTTCACTGACCTTCCAAATATTTGATTCATATATTTAAATCAATTAATCAATCCATCAACCTTTATTTCAATGCAGCCGGGCATATACAAAATTAAACAGACTAAAAAATAAGTTTAAATGATAAAAAGAAGCAAACTATATAAGATTTAATTAAGAAGGAATAAAGTAATTTAGAATAAAGGGACATGCAGACAGGCTAATATGTAAAGCAATAAAACACAGAAATAAATTATTAGAATAATAAAATATAAACACAATTTTAAAAAATAGAGGACTAAAATAACACCAAAATTATGGAAAAAAGGTAACTAATGGAACTTAAATAAATAAATAATAATATTAAACTAACTAGCTAACGTTATTGGGAAGAGAACTAAGGTTAGCGTAGAGCTAGCTAACATTAGTGTAGAGCTAGCTAACATTAGCGGAAAGCTAGCTAACATTAACAGGGGAGAGCTAAGGTTAGCGGAGTTAACATTAGCAGCAAGCTACCTAACATTACTGGGAGAGAACTAAAGTTAGCATAGAGCTAGCAAACATTAGCAGAGAGCTAGCTAACATACTAATGTTAGCGGCTAGTTAGCTACTTTACCGGGGAGAAAACTAGAGTTAGCTGAAAGCTATATAACATTAGCCGTGAGCTAGCCAACGTGCTAACATGTTCTGCATCACAATGGAACAAAATTGATAAAGAAAATTGATAAATGGGAAACGTTAAGTTTTAATTTTCAATATAATATATTTTTTTCTACTTAAAAGGTTATGACTACATTTTTGGACCTTTGTGGGCATAAAATAATTAAATTGGACTTTTAAAATAAAGCAAAAACCCTGTAGGGTTAATAAGTAAAATGCTACAGCGTAGTCTTAAAAAAAAAAACATTTTAAAGCTTATATTACCCACATAATTACATCAAACAAAAGCTGTCAGGTTCTAGAAAGCATGTATAATAATAAATAAATAATGTGTGTCATTTTCTGGTGTTTCTTTGAACAGACCTCAGGCTACAGAGCCACTCAAAAGCAGCCTGGCCAGCATACCGGTCCAGCAAGCCAGCACTGCACCAGGCATAGAACTGCTGCTGAAAGTGAGTATGAATGAATGAATGAATGATGGATGGATCATGTGTTCTGTGTAAATTCAGCATGTGTAAAGTGAATGGTGGTGGGAACAGGTTTGTGTTTGGGTGTAGAATTGATGTGTTTAATGAACTGATGAGCTGTCATGAAGTGAAGGAGGGCTGATATTGTCAGGTATGTATTAGTAGCTGGTTTTATCTTCCATCTAGTTTTAGTAGCAGTAACTCAACAATAACAACAGTATCCAGATGTGTAAGAAGGCTGTATACAGTTTTTATAATAATTTGTCCAACAGAAGATATTTCATGCCAAACATTTATCCTTTTGCTGTTCCAGAAATGGGTGATGCGCCCCCTAGTGGTTGAATTCAGTTTTTCTCCATTTGGTACTCTGCCTTAGTTGTTAAGGAAACTTGTGCATATTCGGAGGGCAAACTTCACTGTAGAAATTTACAAAATCAGAGAATGTGATTGGCTCCTTTCTATCCTGCCTGCCTCCTCATGCTTGTTTTTGACCCATTAATGTTCTCTTTTTTGTTAAAGAGATGCACAGATACTGAAGGTGGATACTGAACATTAGTCTTGAAAATATCTAACCTATAAAATATAACAAAAAATAAATAAATAAAATATAAGTATATTTTTATTTTATTTATTTATTTATTTATTTGTTATATTTTATAGGTTATATATTTTCAAGAGTAATGTTATATATATTTTCAATAGTCTTGGTCTAGCGCATGGCTAGGCTTAATCCCTGATTTACCCATAATGATGTATTCTGGTGTAAACTTTTTAAACTGACTTCCATTGAATTTTTTTTTCTTCAGTTTTCTCATAAAGTTGCCATCATGGAGCTTCCGTGATATTAAACCTACTTAATTTAATAATTTCCTTTTGTGTATGTTGTTATGGTATTGCACCTGGTGTGTGTGTGTGTCTCTACTCTTGAATAGATATGGGAGATATGGCCCTATTATGGCCCAAAAATTATTTAAAAAAAATATATATATTATTGCATATTAATACATATTATTGCATATTAATACAAGAATTTTATCAGATTTGTGACAGGATCGATAATCCAGAATATCATGATACTAATAATAATTAACTTCAAATATCTCCACATATCCAGAATTAAAGTAAAATAAATGATTGTGGATAGATATAATCTGTATCTAGTGGATATATAATGGGAAATGAGAACCGTGTGATTTTTTTTCTTTTGCTTAAAACAGCAATAAATAATACCCTGATGTGATATTTAATGGTGAGTGATATGGCACGATTTTTCAGGGTATAATATTGATCACAATATTTAAAAAATATTGGCGATATTATTGCGTATGATATGATACGACACACCCCTACTCTTAAACATATAGATCATTTTATAGAGATGGTTATAAGTGGTCTTGGTCAGGGTCTGGTCACTGATTGTGTTTCTGCTGTATTTTACAGAAAGCAGAGGAGATGGAGCACTCAGACTCTGTACCAGACAGCCTGAAACAGGACAGCGATTCTGACTCGCAGGACGACCTGAAGGACCAAAAGGACGACTCGGACTCCTCAGAGTCCTCAAACACCTCAAACACCTCCCCGAGCGACCACAACAGTGACCTGGCCCTTCCCAAACCCCACCGGACAGACAGAGGCACGTCTGTAACAGAGAGACTCAACCAGCTGAACCTACAGAGAAATGCCCAGGTGCAGCTGCCTGTCACCAACAAGCCCCGCCCACAGGACACGCCCACACAGGACAAAGGTAAATGGCTCAGTGCAGACTGAATAGAGCGGAGCTGTTGATTTGAAGGGTATGTGCTGTGAGTAGAGACTGCCATCTGGTGGCTGTACAGTGGAACTGGAGTGTTCAGCACTGCAACTGCTCTTCATACAGTTTCTCTGATTTTGCTATTTATAGGTATATGTTTGAGTAAAATGAAACATTGTTGTTTTATTCTATAAACTACAGACAAAATTTCTTCCAAATTACACATAAAAATATTGTAATTTAGAGCATTTATTTGCAGAAAATGAGAAATGGATAAAATGACAAAAAAGATGCAGAGCTTTCAGACCTCAAATAATGCAAAGAAAACAAGTTCATATTCATAAAGTTTTCAGACTCCAGAAATCAATATTTGGTGGAATAGCCATAGTTTTTAATCAGTTTTCATCCATCTTGGCATGTTCTCCTCCACCAGTCTTACACACTGCTTTTGGATAACGTTATGCCTTTACTCCTGGTGCAAAAATTCAAGCAGTTCAGTTTGGTTTGATGGCCTGTGATCATCCATCTTCCTCTTGATTTTATTTCCAGAGGTGATCAATTTGGTAAAATAAAAAAAAAATATCGTTTTTAAGAGATCTCTTATTTTTTTCCAGAGCTGTATACTGAAGAGATGAACACATGTATGGCTAAATAACTGCTGAAATACGTCATTTCAAGAAAAAAAATAAAGCAAGCATAAATACTAAACAAAAATAGTTTAAAAACATTCAAATAAAACTAAATAATGTAAATAATTAAAAGTGAAAAAAAAATAGTGTATATTTAAAAGAGAGACAGAATTTCAAATATAAGATAGAAGTGTCATAGGACTAACAGTGTTTAAACCTGATCTAAAACATGCTTAAACAGAAACATTTCATCCATTTGAATAATTAAATGGTTCTTTTCCTGGTTGAATGGTTTCTGTGATTTATATGGTTTATATATAGTCTTAAAATATATGCAGTTTTAGGGTTCCGTTGTAACAGCAGTTGTGCTAAATAGAACATCTCAAAACAGTAGTCCAAAGCAGTAAAAAGATTAAAAAGTAGATTTTTTAAATAATTTATTTTCTTTTAGTCTTTGGACTGCATGAGTCTCCATTCTAGATTGGAAAAGATTGGTAATTTGCTAATTTGAGTTAAACTGTGTAGTAGAGGAGTTTTCAATGAAGGAAGTTTATCACAGATTCTCTTTTTACCGAGACCGATTTCACGATATGATATTACGATCCGTTGGCCGCAATAATGATGATGATATGCTACTGTGATTCTGCAATACTCGATATATCACAAAACATATTCTACAGCATTTGTGTTACTGAAGAGAATAAAATACTCCTAAATAAGCAAATACCAGGAATTATGGATTTATCAGTCTCAGTTTTACAGAATTCCACAACCAATATTCTTCACCATAGATTTACCTTATTCATTTGATTAAAGCTCCATTATTTGGCGTAATGAAGCAGTAACTTTAGTAAATCAAGTAAATTGGGGGGGGGGGGGGGGGGTCTTAGATTTTAGAGTGCCTATGTTTCAATAAAATATCCATATTTGACGTTACGTATCAATACCATCTATAATGATATATTGTCCCACCTCTAATCTCTTCCTTTTTTAAGCCCCACACACACATCAAAAGTGAGAGATAAGAAAATATGCAGTATTAATATCAGGAGCATTGTTTGATCTGGGAGTAGCCTGGCTGGTTAATGCTGTTTTGTTTTTATAAATGAAGATCTCAGGAGGCTCTATAGATGGAGCACATACACAGTACAGGCACTTCCTTTTTAATATCTGTGTGAGTGAGGATGTGAAGGACGTGTGTGTAGTGAACTCATCTGAGATATTGTATTGAACGTAATACATGTTATATTGACATGTTACATGTTAGGTGCATTATTGACATTATTGTCAGGCTGTTATTGTGCCTACTTGGATGAACCTTCATAGATAGATATGTACCATATACTGTGTGTAGCTGTATCAAACATCAGTCCTCTCCAATTAGAAGGTTTTGCCATATTTTTCTCACTATAAGGTGCACTTAAAATCCTTTAATTTTCCCAATATCGTCAGTGCGCCTTATGTATTAATTTTACCTGTCAGGTTGTAAGGAGCAGTAAAGCCACTCTGCTGAAGTACAGCTTTATACAGGAGTTTCAGTTTAGTTCTACAGCACCAAGACTGGAGCAGCATTAGCATAAGCTGCTAACCACGCTAAGCGTCTAGCTCTTTCGCCATTCAGAGGTGAGTATTATCGGTGTGTAATTTGGGAATCTAAGCTTACTGTAAATAAATGGAAGCGCTTAACTTACCCAAATAAACAGTTTTTTGGAGAAAAATCTGTATAGATTAACATCCAGCGCTCACTTCACTTTAACAGAAAATGAATTACAGTTTTGTTTACTTAGTTTAGCTTTACTTAACTTAGATAAAGCCCACCCGGCACCGCCACCCAGCGGTAAGACCTGCTAAATTAGAAGGAAAACATGGTGATGCCCCTGTTCCTTTCTAGTGTTGCATAATGTGTCTTATAATCCGGTGCAACTTATATTGTGAAAAATACAGCACATTGCATTTGAGAGGACTGATCTATGTTTTGGTAGATCTGTCAGTCACAACATATAATGCTGAATAGATCCAGCAGTGTTCACTGCAGTTAGTAAAACTGGACA